>NC_061089.1:57969701-57977201 GCF_015104395.2 Macrobrachium nipponense
AAAAAAAAAATAAAAGTACTAAGTGAGAAGAAAGGTGAAAATGCTGTCATTTTTAAAATGAAAATCAAAGGATATACTTTCTGACACAAATACCCATCACGCACAAAAGCAAAATGCCAAGGCCATAAACAAGTAAGAAAGCGCTTGAACAAACGAAAACAAAACCTAAGTGAAAAGAAATACAGGAGGGGAAAGCAAAATAAAATATTAAGCCAAACACAGAAATCTGCCGAGTCTGCCAAAGTTGAATATGGAAATTGCGCGAGCGGAGCTCACAGGAACAGCAGCTAGGCAACAGTAGCAGTACCAGTAGCGGCAGTAGCCCCTAGAGGCCAACTGTCGTGCCTGGGGAAAATTAATGCACTTAGTGTGTACCACAGCACTGGGCTGACTGACAGCCGGCCTAAATGGTCCACTGCAAAGGAAACAATTCACCAACATTTGTCCATCCTGTCACAATGCTCCTAGCCAATCCCCGGCCCCCAAAACCACCAGGCCCCTCCAAAAAAATTTCGCTACACAAAAGGGGACTCCACTTGTGTTAAGTCAAAATGCTGTAAAACTGTGATTGTGTGTATATGTATATTTAATCTATATAGATACAGCATGAATATAACTACTGTAAAAGTGCTTTTTTTATTGTTCCACAAAGACACCAACCACATCCCCTACCTGAACGATATAAAATTGTGTTGGTCTCTGAGCCCCTACAATATGAGCTTAAAACTCCCCAGAGATGGAAAGACACAAATCCATAAAAATAAAGCCGAATAAACGACCCTTAAAAATGGCGATTTTACTCTGCAACACCTGCTACCATTAGCTCCGGCCATTTTGTAGAACAACCGAACCTGTCCGATCCCATCCCTGTCTCAGTCTGTTGACTGCGAAATAATAAGGAAAAAAAATATGACGAACGAGAAAATCCCCTACGTTAATAATGGCGTGTTTTCACAAGAAGTAACTCAAACCTTGAAACCGCCCCAAAGCCCTATCTATCTGTGGATCTCATCGCAAAATGCACGCATATTTTGAGGTCGTTAAGGCAAAATACGACCCGGCCATTTATCCCACTCTCTAATTCATTTTGACGACGGCTCCCTTAGCAAAGCTTCCGTTTCCGGTGGCACATAAGAGATAATGAGTATGATCGGGGTACTCGCATTCGTAATGAAATGATTACCCGGCTATGGACCCGACCATCATACGTATCTCTCAGCAGACCTTTTTTTTTTTCTTTCTTTCTTTTTTTCTCCACCTGGCAAGCCCGTAAGTTGCGAAACGCGATTCTCGGGTCGCAAATGACGGTAATCCTTGCGCCGGCTACTGTCATTTCCATTCCATCGCACTGATGGCCAAAAGCACAGTTGCCGAGCGACAACAGCTTATTATCTATCAATTTCCACGATGGATTTCCCAGGAACAAATTGCTTCCTAAATAATGGTGATAGTGAAATTTGAGCGCGCTGGTCTTTATGCATATGATTTCGTTGCCCTCCAGCACACACACACACACACACACACACACACACATACACACACACACAGTTATCACAGAAGAGAGAGAGAGAGAGAGAGAGAGAGAGAGAGAGAGAGAGAGAGAGAGAGAGAGAGCCATACCATTTAGCTATAATGGTGATAAAACTGAGAGGTAGGTTATATTCCCGTATATGCAATTGCCTGGAGAAATTTTTCCATCACGAAAGTAAGACAGAGACATTTTATCTATTACTTCGATAAAAGAAAAAAAAGTGGCATTCTCCCACTCGCATTCACCCATACCGAAAGAAAGAGAGACAGCAGAGAGACCGAAAGAGAACGTAAGCAGTTCCAAGTAATGCCTCCCATCCATTAACTCTTCTGCAAATGAAGGTTTCGTCCATTCTACGACCTGTTTACACACGTTCGGTCACCACAAACACAAGATAAATTCTCTACTAAATGGCTGCGAGATGGAACTTCAGCCGGGCTATGACCATATAGGTGCTGGAATAAGCCCCAGCAAATTGCTCCAGGAAGCGGTAAAGAAGGAACATATCTGCTCTTTTTTTTTTTTTTTTTTTTTTTTTTTATTCTCTCTTACGAAAGTGGATTCACTTTTGCTTCTTTGCTTTTCCCCTTCATATTTCAGATCCTTATCAGTTGTTTCCTAATGTAATTTGCATAAGATTGTTAAGGTAATTCATATGAGATTCTTAATGCAATTTACATAAAAGATACTTATATTATTTCGTTCTTAAATACATTTTATAATTCTTTAACTTTAATGGGTAATAGAGGAAATATGGTTCACCTAGAGAGAGAGAGAGAGAGAGAGAGAGAGAGAGAGAGAGCTTTTGAACGGAATACTCTAATAAATGGTTTAATCCCAGTAGCTTCAGAAGTGTTTCGACAACTCCTCGTTTTCAATAAGGATCGATCTTTTGAATAATTACATTCTCTCTCTCTCTCTCTCTCTCTCTCTCTCTCTCTCTCTCCTCTCTCTCTCTCTCTCTCTCTCTCTCACACACACACACACACACACACACACACCTGATATCTGCAAAGCTCAACTAAATACACGTAATTCACAGCTTAGGTCAACAATGGCATACTGGTTTTGAAAGGAAACGTGCCCATAGAGATCATTTTTTCTCTTCCGGCTCAGATATCAAAGCAGGTCTACTCACTTGTGAGACCAACGCGACCACTTGCTCGGCGAGGCCCGAGAGAGAGAGAGAGAGAGAGAGAGAGAGAGAGAGAGAGAGAGAGATGCGCCGCATAGTTTATGGAACACGAAACACTCCCTACCTTTTCAATACTGTATGCCATTTTACAATAAAATTTGGTTGCAGTTTGAATTTTCACTAAAGTCTTAGAACACTGGAGAGAGAGAGAGAGAGAGAGAGAGAGAGAGAGCAGTACTATATAGCGAATATTTTGATAAAAACGAGAGAGAGAGAGAGAGAGAGTGCCCCTTCGGAACACGCGCACAAGTGTCTTCATTATCGATATTAGTAACAATTACAGGATCCTGTCCGGTCTCACTTCAGTCCCGTGTTTACGCTAACACGTCTCCCCTAATTAATGGACGTTTCCATGTCTCGAGTGGGATAATTACTTCCAGGTACTAATTACCTGATTCTCATTATTCCGAGAAGAGGTGTACGGAGTCTTTCCCCTTCCCTCTACCTGTATTACCGCTCTTTTCGTTTTCCTTAAAAGAAATAAAAAAAAAAAATAATAAGTTTTGGATATTGAGTATGTACCCTCACTCGTCAATTAAGAATTTAGGCTTAAAACGGTCTGCGAGTACCTGGTTCTATTGACGCTGTTCTTGTTGCTTTTGTCGTATCGAGGTGGCATAGAGAAGGAACACTCTCTCTCTCTCTCTCTCTCTCTCTCTCTCTCCTCTCTCTCTCCTCTCCAAAATATAGCTAGTACTTTCACTTATTTTATCATAATTAAAGGTATTGTTCTCTCTCTCTCTCTCGTTTTATCACAATTATAGCTAAATAAATTGTGATAAAAGAAAGCTAGACAAAATCATTAGGACTCTGTGAGTGAACAGAGATAAGTGCGTACACGTGTCTCCTCGGATGGACTAACAAGTCTTTGAGACATCCCTTCTCTCTCTCTCTCTCTCTCTCTCTCTCTCTTAAAGGCATTTCCACTCTAGCCCCCTTCTGGTCCTCATTTCCTTGTGTTATCGCCTTTCCTTGCCTCATTTCCTACCAGATGCAGCCTCTTTTCATCTCGGAATCTTCGCCGGCGTTCCTCCATTTACATGTCACTCTTCTCTCCTTATCTTCCCGCTGATTCCCATTTCCCATATGCCCCATTTTTCCCTACCTCGGGACCGCAAAGTCGGATACCCGGATAATCAGCCGTGGCCTGATACCCTTCAATTACGCAGATACGCATCTACACGGCAACTCTGGGTCGCGTAAGGTTATTTGCGTGGAAGGGGGGATACTTAGCATAGCTCATTCGATGGAACAGTGAATAACTGATACTTAGCTTTGTTGCCAAATATAACAAATGCGTCTGACGGGTAAACGCATGATAATTAACTTTATCACTGACAATAGCTAATGAGACTGGTGGATAAATTTATGGTAATTGGCTATATCACTACTAATAACAAATGCGAATGATAGGCAAATAGACTGTGATTCCGAGATGTCTCGTTGGGAGATGAATACACTGCATGACAAGAAGTTGCCTCTCTAAAGTTCTGATAATAATAGTTCCTTGCAGATTATGAATGGAACTGATGAAGGGACTTACAGCATCAAAAATGGAATAAATCCCGTTTTCATTTCATTCAACAGTTGTGCTGCCGAATTTAATCCAATATGAACCGTTACTTCTGTTATTGGTATGGGTCTTTTGACACTTAAAAAAACACTGACCTACAAAAACAAAAACATTCAAAGTCTAGTCATTTACTGACAAAATTATTTGGTCTTTTATAACCATGTGAAATATCAGTTCTCCCTTGGTTTATTATTTTACTTACACATTAATTAAGAAGTCCAACACAGTTTTTTTTTTTTATTTCAGCATTCCAGTCACCCATATAACTGGAGGGTTTATTCCCTTCCAGTCTTCGCACGACCAACTCTGGAATCAAGGTTCTGGAACCGTTCTGGAAGATATGCCCCATAAATCACGACGACCAAAGGAAGGAGGAGATGGCACTCGTCATAACTCTCCTACCAAAATCACCCACCCCTTCCCCTTCTTCATTCCTTCAATACCCCCCAACTATCCCCCACCCCATTTCCATCATCAGTGCACCGTCCCCTTGCAATCTCCCCCTTCCCCTACCTCCTCCATCCCTCCTCCTTCCTCCGAAGGCTTTACAGCTCCATACCTAAATGGACCTTGGCGTCAAGCCTCCGCAGAGGCCGTGACTTGGAATAAGGACTCGACATAACGATGCATAATTGCACACGCACACATAACACACAACCATCCGGCCATCCTGTTAGGAGCCGAGGATATTCTCAGCGCTCTCATACAATGCAGGCGAAGGCCGGGTCATGATCTATGAAAGCCAGACAAGGCGAAAAGGCATAACTATGTATTCAGGGATTACTCGCTAATTCAGGGTATGAAGTATGTCATGAAATTCGAAAAAACAACAGACATTTATTTTATCCTTTGTTAGTTTTTGCAGTCACTACTTATCTTGAGCAGAGCATTATATCGAAGTGATTCTAAATATTTGCATTATAGTACATCTTATGAACTCTACCCTGAGTCTTAACAGTTGGAGGGTCGAATGTATAATGGGACTTCTTCAGGAGAGATGATACTACCTACTGAAAATCAGTAGTGCATATAAACGTAGCTCTCTCTCTCTCTCTCTCTCTCTCTCTCTCTCTCTCTCTCTCTCTATATATATATATATATATATATAGATATATATATATATATATTATATATATATATATATATATATATATATATATAATATATATATATCTATATATATATATGATAATATATATATATATATATATATATAATGTGTAAAAAATAATTTAAAATGTACTTTTCATATACAAAACCAACATGAAAAACCGGGAGGTGGTAGACATGGGGGGGGGGGGGTGGGGGAGAACAATCCTCACTCCTCCTTGGCGCGCAACCTCAAATATGGAACTGGAAAGGATGTCAAGCTTGAGAGGGACGAGGGAAGTAGGGAATGGTGTGTGTGTGTGTGTGTGTGTGGGGGGGGGGGGGGGGGGTTTGCTCCCTCTTAAGTGACACAAACGAGCACCGAGATCAAATTAGGAACTGAAACGAAGGTTAAATTCACCTGGGCGTTTATTGAGTTCCACCTTCTCCTCAACCTAACGTTCCCCCTCCCCAATCTACCTCCTCCCCCCCCCCTTCCCCCATCCATCTTCCCCTCAAGTGTAAGAGGCAGACAAGGTCGATAGTGACAGCAGACCAAGAAAATTAGGCAGAAAGTAGAAGCAACGAAATGCGAGAGAAACCCGCAGAAAGGATTTGCAGAGCTCACACGTTAATGATTACAAAATGTTAGTTCATTGGTAGGAAAATAAGAACGTGAAACATCAGTGCGAACAGCAGAAATCACACAAACAAACAGCCACAAGAATATACACATTACATATATATATATATAGTATATAGTATATATATATATATAGATATAATGTATGTGTGTATGTGTGTGTGTTTGACCAAGGACGCAGTGGATCTTTTTGTAAACAACCAGCAAATCAAGAACAGCCCCGAAAACGCCGGCTTTCATTAACCGCTTTTGGTGCAGTACTCTTTTTCTCGCCGCCAGGGAGGGAACCGGAGTGGAAGCGCATTGATATCAGACGGCAGTGTCGGGACAAATCAAGCTTCGGGGAAACCAAAACACGAAGTCCGGATAAAAATAATAAGCCCGATGTCCTGTTCTATCTTTAATACAACCGGATGAATACGGAAGCGCTGTTGTTGTCGTTATATTGTGTTGCGCAAAACGAGAACCAGAATCTAAAACCAACATGATATGAAAACGTGTCCAACTTGTTCGACATTGTGGGACTGGGTAGGAATGTTGAGATAAAACGATGCACGTGGGTACGAAGCAGCAAAGAGTTTTGGGGCATGGGATGGGCACCGATCTCTTAAACTAAAATCCAGAGAGGGTGCGAGTTGGAATGCCCACAAAAGGAAAATAGGAGTGAGTATGAATTTGTATCGATAGCATAGGACATTGGTGTAAGATAAACTACATGGCTCGAATTAGTTTGCGTGATCAAATCGAGTTGGGTACAAAAGAGAGAGAGAGAGAGAGAGAGATTAATAAATTCAGCACTTATGTAAGATATTACTTGGAGCAAATAGAACTCATTTAATGAAAGAACATTTTTTTTTTTCAATTCAATTTATATCGTGTTTAAGAACAAATAAATCTAGGATGTTAAATCAAAAGAATAATGAAAATAATACGGACATAAATATATTGCACCAACCCAGTAATACTGTCTGGAGTTGGAAGAGAGGAAACTATAATTATTCCAATATACAGAAAATAGTCATTAAACTTTGAAACCCGAAAGGAAACAAGAATTTAAAAAAAAGGAGACAAAAAGTTAGGCCTATGAGCCAATGATACGGCTGAGTAAACAACGCAGAAAATAGCTCCAACCTCCTTAAGAACATAACTGCCCTGGACGTATAAACAATCGGAAAAACCAAAGTAATAAAGAACGAAGCAAAAGAAAGATCTAAAAGCAGAACAGAGAACAAGATTTCATTTGACGACTGGTTTATTATTTTTTGTACCTTTAAAATATCATCTTCACTGGCTGTTGCGTCATGAGAGTGAATTACGATTTTGCTAATTTCTACGTCTTACTTGATTCTACCAACAAATATGAATAAGAACAAAAATCTGATTACGCATTTCAAGTTTGAACATCGAACAAGAGCAGTGATCGATTTCCTGGTTCGCCTAAGCCCTAAGCGAAACCAGGCATCCTTAGA
>NC_061089.1:57982201-57994701 GCF_015104395.2 Macrobrachium nipponense
AAGGCTCTTAAGAACCCACACGACCCAGTGCCTACTACCCACCTCATAGATCTACCCAAGGTCTACCTTGGGTCTACCCGACCGACCCACCTGATAAACACAGCTCCCTTGATGGCGATTCACCCCGAGCATAATTATAGATAAGCCTCGCGGTTGGGTTCTTTTTTTCTTAATGGTCCCCGCAAAAGTCTCTTCGGCTGCCTTTTATTCTTCTTTCTATCTCCTTCCTTTATTTCAATGATTCCCTTTGCTCTTTCCCTTCTACAACGCCAAAGAACGAGTCAATGACCCCTCCTACCACCTGTCACCCCCGATCTCCCGTCCCTACCTCCCCCCCCCCCCCCCCCCCCCCCCCCCCCCCCCCCCCCCCACCCACCCCCCCCCCCCCCCCCCCCCCCCCCCCCCCCCCCCACCCCCCCCCCCCCCCCCCCCCCCCCCCCCCCCCCCCCCCCCCCCCCCCCCCCCCCCCCCCCCCCCCCCCCCCCCCCCCCCCCCCCCCCCCCCCCCCCCCCCCCCCCCCACCTCAACAAAACGGGCACGATTAGCCCGGGCATTTAAAAGCATATCCGTAAAATCACCCCTAGAAATGGGCAATCACCGAATGCCTTCCCATAATCTGGGGACGAATCATTGCAATTTCCAGCCTCTAATGAAGCGCTTCGTTTTCGATTGGCCGCCATAAAGTCCGGAGAAATTCGCGCCAATTGGCCCCCCCCCCCCCCCCCCCCCCCCCCCTCCCCCCCCCCCCCCCCCCCCCCCCCCCCCCCCCCCCTCGCCCCTAATCGCCGAATCTTGCGATGGGAAGAGGTACTGCAGACGCTGCAATGGAAACGAAACACGCAACAATTAACTGCAAAGGGGTTACGAGATCGACAGGCTGAACTTACTTAACGGACCACGGCCACGTCAAGTGGCGCCTAAATTGCGACGTTTATGACGGTAAAAAGGTTAAGTCTGGATGTGTACGCCCACACATACTTGCATATATATATATATATTATATATTATATATATATATATATCATATATATATATATATTTAATATATATTTATATATACATGTGTGTCTGTGTGAGTGTGTGTGTGTGTGTGTGTGTGTGTGCTCTAGAGTAATTACGAAGTTTTCTTGGAGAAAAAGTGCTGTATTGTCGTGATTTTGTTGTTGCTCATTATGACGGAAAGATGTATATATATAAATGAAATTAATTTTATCACATCACCGTGATTCATATGTAAGCATTAGGCAATAAATGCCCTGTAATATCCAATTCACACTACCTGATTTAATTTCTTGGTTGATTATAAGTTCGCCGTCCCATATATATATATATATATATAATATATATATATAATAAGATATATATATATAATATATATATATATGGGGCGGCGAACTTATTATCAACTAAAAAATTAAATACGAGGTAGAGTGAATTGGACATTAAAGGGCATTTATTGCTTAATGCCTGTACATGAATCACGGTGATGTGATAAAATTAACTTCATTCTTTCCGTCATAATGAGTAATAATGTACTTTTCTTCAAGAAAACTTCGTAATTACTCAAGCACAGGATAGCATAAAAACACTGGAATGTCCATAAAATAAAAGGATTGGGTAACCACTCAAAATAGGGAAAACTGGCAGATACCTTTAAGTGTCACTGAGCAACAAAACACTACGGAGGCAACACGAAAACACGAAGGGGAAAATAATTAAGAATGACAAATTAGAACAGGCAAAAATTAAGACTAAAGAAGAATGGCATAAAAAAAAAAAAATGAAAGCGCCCTATAGAGGACTGGCATTGTTACCAAACCAGTGTTGGTCTGTTCCTCGATCCACCCCCATCGGCTTAATGGAGGTAGGCTTCCCTTGTAAGCAGCGGCAGCAGGCCTCAGGCTTATGAATTTTTTTTTCTTCTTTTTTGTCTATTTTAGAAGAATTCATTTTAACCTTTTCTTTCTCCCCTCCATTCTCCCTCAATTACTCATTTTTAGTTTTTTCAATCTCCTTTTACAGACGGTCAGCCTCACCACTGCAGGAAGTAATGAAAAGATGGGGAAAATTAGCGCACAAAAGAATGGTAGCGACTGTAATAAGGAGAGTGCAGCCCTGGGGTAAGCCTCCCGGAGAGAGAGAGAGAGAGAGAGAGAGAGAGAGAGAGAGAGAGAGATGATTCAATGCATTAATTGTTAAAACTATTTAAAAAAAAAAAGGCTATTTTTGACAAGGACCAAATCCCTTTTACATGCGATTTACGAGAGAGAGAGAGAGAGAGAGAGAGAGAGAGAGAGAGAGATGATATAATGCATTAATTGTTAAGACAATTAAAAAAAGTTATTTCTGACAAGGACCAAATCCCCTTTACATGCGATTTGCAGGGAGTGTTCAGCATTCTGTTAATGTTTGAGAGAGAGAGAGAGAGAGAGAGAGAGAGAGAGAGAGAGAGAGAGAGAGAGAAAAAGAATCAATTTCCACGAACATGAAAGATGTGAGACAGCACCCAGCAAGGAACAAGGGAAGCGTTACACGACGACCCTGCACGATGGCCGACTTGCGTGCATCATGGCCGGCCAATGAGTGCCAGGCATGCATTCCTCTCCATCACACGACCTGTTTACCAAAAGCGTGACGACTCAAGAAGCAAAGGGGTCGCTGGTTAAACGAAGAACCAGCGTTAGGGTGCGTCCGCACTGCTGTTAAAAACATTTCTTAAAATACATGTTGGTGACTTATCGTAAATATATCACGAACATGTTGAATACAAGTCAACAACTTACTGGTGGTCCTAACCAGTCCTAAGCATGTGCGCCCACACAGCTGTTCGAAACATTTCTTAAACGCATTTTGGCGCAACTTATCACGAACATGTTTAATACAAGTCAACGACTCATTTAGTGGTCCTAACTAATTCTTAACACTTATGTCCACACTGCTGTTAAAAACAATTCATCAAATACATGTTGGAAACTTGTTGGAAACTTATTTTACGCATATCACAAACAGGTTAAATACAAGTCCAGTCCTTAGTTCGTGCGCCCACACTGCTGTTAAAAACATTTAAACAAATGTTGGCAACATATCGCACACACACAACGAACAGGTTGAATAAATGTCAACAACTTTCTAGTGGTCTGACCAGTTCTTCGCACGATTTATCCAGCATATGCCAAGGATTCGTTATCTATTTACGGTCGTCGATTTGTTTCTAATATTTTTTGTGACATATTTGTGACATACTGCCAACGTGTGTTTATAACAATTTCCATTCAGGGACAAAAGTCAAAAGCCATTATCTGGTGAAAAATATCATTCAGTGCAAAATACTCTACTTGATTATATTTTTATTTCTTATGGTAAATTTATTATTTAGGAAAGGTTCAAAGACTCTATGAAGAAAAGTGTAACTGTTCCGATTTACTGAAGCAAACGTAAATATCAGTAATAATGGAATTTTGATACTTGTTAAAAATTCTTCAATAGAAAATGGGATATTTATCGATATCAATGACAAAGAAGTTAAGAGAAAAAAATAGCATACAGTAGAAGTGGAATACTCTAACAGCATATAATTATATTTATATATTATATATATAAATAAATACATGTGTGTGTTATAGGCTATGCGAACTTCTGAGGTCAACAATCCCATGCCATTTGGAAACGGTCGCCAGACATAACTAAGCCAGCTGCCCATCTTCTGCCGCGACGTCCTACCCAAGTGCAGGACCTCATGCTCCTATATCCCGCGGGTCCTCGGTTCCTTTCATCAGCGGTTGTATCACTTTATTCCGCTAGCTGTAATCCTATTTTGTGGGATCCTCCAGATGCCAATATCCTGTCCCAAAAAGGATGCTCGTAGTTATGTCGTGAAGATGTGTCCTTCCGAGAGGTCGGGACAGAATGGAATTTAGGCTTATGCATCCTAAAGTCCCAAAAGGAATCACAGGATGCCCATGACCTAAAGAGGCGACTCTGGTGTTCCTGTCAAGTGACTGGTACCACTAATATGAATACAAAGGAACAGTCATAACACACAAACATATACACCATACATATATGTATATGTGTATATATATTATGTGTGTGAGTGTGTATTTGTGTGTGTAAGTGCGCCAGTGCACATATATTCTCGTTGTCCAGTGGTTAGAACGTTCGCCTAAGTTAGATTTCACAAATAGTTGGAACGGTTAAAAAGTGTTGTTGAATATATATATATATATATATATATATATATATATATGTGTGTGTGTGTGTGTGTGTGTGTGTGTGTGTGTAATGAACACGCCCGTACGCGTATACTTTCGTGGTCCAGCGGTTATAATATTCGCCTAAGTTGAACTTTATAACCAGCCGGAACAGAGTGATGTTAAATACTAATAAGCCGACGTTCACTAAAGTGTTAATTATGTACCTGATAGTTAGCCGACTATGATGGACTGTAATATATAGCGGAGAAGGGTGTCAGCCTGAGGCTGACCCCCCATAGTAATTTCGAAAAAGGAGTGGAAGATAAAGTTTAGGCCAAAGGCCGAGCTTTGGGACCTAAGAGGTCATACAGCACTGAAAGGGGAATTGAGAGTACAAAGGTTTGAAAGATGTAACAGGAGGAAAATTTGCTGTTGCACTATGAACTACTGAAAAGAGAGGGCGGAAAGAAACATATAAGAGAATATGAATGGAGTTACAGTAAAAGGAACGGAATGGATCGCAGCTAGGTGCCGTGAGGACGCTGCCAAGAACCTTCAGTAATCGAAGTGAAAAAATACCCACTGACGCTAAAATCCGAACCACTATTGCAACATCTACATTCATGTACTAGCTAGCATCATATTTAATACAGATCTGATATGTCAGTGAAAAGGTACTGCAAATGGCAGCAAGCACGCAACTTTCCTAAATGAAGACAGTGCCACCGAATTAACTTCCTCCCTTGACGGCAATTACCAAGATGCACTTTCGTACCTTCCAGACATGATGTCTTACGTTGTATCATAATGGGCAAGCGAGTACCCGCCCCAATTTTTCCCCTCGCTCCCTCGCAGAGGCAATAGGAACCAGTCGCCCCTTTCTTTCCCTTCTCTTTCACGATGTTAGATGGAAGAGGAGACGCCGACAGTTCGCACAGAAACATAAATCATGTGGATACATGCAGTGGAAATCTGTTAATATGAATGTACGTGTGTGTGCACGTATGTCATCACATACCATGTCATACTTTCCTATGTAACAGAAATCAATCTTAAGACAACACACGGACCACATCGCATTACAAATGCACCTCGGCGAGGAAACACAACAACAAGAAAGTTAAGCAACTTTCCAACAAATAACCCCGATAATTACACGTTGTTCATCGGTAAAAATCATCCCGAAGGGAAGAGGAGGAGGAGGAGGAGGAGGAGGAGGAAGGGCACGGCTTCGGGAGAGGCAATCCCGACGCCTAAAACACAGGCGCTGAAAGCCATTCAAAAGGGGAGACTAATGAGGAATGAAGAGGAGAAAAGAGGAAGGTACGAGAGTAGCGCCAAGAGCAGACCCTCAAGCTAATAAAAAAGAAAAGAGGAAGATGAACTCTGAAGAGCAGCGGGTTGTGATGGTGATGATGATGATGGGGAAGATGAAGGAAAGATGATATAGTGATGATGGTGAAGGTGAGAGAACCAAATGTTTGGGAGGAGGGAGTAGAGAAGGGGTACAGGGTTAGAGGAGGGTGGAGGGGTGAAGGAGGGTCCGCTCCCGTAATGAATGGAAGTGATGAAGGGAGACGATGCGGCAGAGGAGCGAAAATATAATGACAATTTGGCCGAGAGGTGAGTCACGGCCAAATGTGGGAAATGACATGACGAAAGGTAATGGAGAAAAAAAAAGGGGGGGTGGCAAGGGGAAGGGGAGGAAAATTGAGGGGAGGGCCATAAAAGCAATTGGCAGAAAAAAGAAATTGGATGAGCAACTTCAAAAAGGAAAATCTTCAGTGTACACACAAACGTAGACAGACGCAAGCGTAATTAAATAACAAGTGGAACATATTCACAGACGACTGAAAGAATGCAAAAGTAGGTCACTGTGACTTGCTACCTTCAAGCGATGGCAACAGTAAACAAGCAAAGGTTACGAGCAGGAGAACAGAGGAACAGAAAACAAAAAAGACCTTCAAGAAAAGAACAATAGCTGGGTATAGAGAGAGAGAGAGAGAGAGAGAGAGAGAGAGAGAGAGAGAGAGAGAGAGAGGTAGGAGGGCGAAAGGAGAGGCAATTCACCTGAGAAAAGATGAGAGATGTTGAAAGGGCAAATACAGAGCAAGACGGGAACAAACAGAGGAAGTGGAGAGGATACGAAGTGAGGAAGAGGAAAGGAGGGGAAAATGCCTAGTGAATATTTGCTTTGATGCGAATGAAAACGGCTGAGAAAATAACCTTAGGCTCAAGCACGACAAGGAAGAAGAAGAAGAAGCACGAGAGGAAGAGGGGAAACGGAGGTGTGAGAGGGGAAACGCAACCATTGAAAGCAAGGAGAAAATGCCAAGGGGAAAAGGAAGGGGAAAAGCAAAAGGCTTCCGGTAAAGCGTCCAACCAGCAACCCCGTTCGTTCCCTTTCCCGTCCAGTAGTGACCTGGACGAGGGGAAAGTAACTTAACCAGAGGGGAAGTGGAAATTCAATATTGTGACACTATTTACGAACATTAGCCGAGGATGTTTTTGCCCGGCGTAAATGTGGTCCCCAAGTACCGTCGAGGGAGGGAGGGAGGGAGAGCGGCGAGGATACAGAGCTTGCTTGCGACAGACACACACATACACACAGACCAAACACGCACGTTACTATACACGTACTTAGAGATGTTAAATGACTCTATATGAGCATCATTGCGGCATTCATGAAGATAGGTCTTCATAATCAAAATCACAAATTTTATCCTCAATAATTAAAATTTCAAAAGTATATTGTTATCAAAATAAAATACTTTGCACTACATTTGAAGACTCGTAACATTGTAAAAGTTGATGTTTATCAGCAAGAGTTGATAAAATAACAGAGTAAAAAAATAAACGTAATTTAGCACAACGTATCCGAAAAGTCCAGCAATAAAATCATAGACGTTATACGTCAGTAACTAAACTAACGGCCAAAGTTTGCCCATCGAAAATGGCCACCAATTAAGCACCACACACGACAACAATTAGCAAAACAAAAAACGACAAATTCTTGCCATCAAACTAATTTCTTTTTACTCAAAAACAAAAACAAAAAAACCACAAATTCTTGCCATAAAACTAATTTGTTTTTCCTCAAAAAAGAAAGAAAAAAAAGACAAATTCTTGCCATTAAACTAATCTTTTTAGCTCTAAAACAAACGAGTACAAATTGCACCGAAGTTTCTTCTACGCAATCGAGTTTTCTGTACAACGTATAATGCTGTATGAAACTCTCAGCTACGGCCAGGTGGTGTCCTGTATTGTCGACCCCTATAGAGGTGCCCGACGCACGACCAAAGCTAATCTTAACCTTAAACAATATTAAACTACTGAGGCTAGCGGGCTGCAATTTGGTATGTTTGATGATTGGAGGGTGGAAGATCAACATACCAATTTGCAGCCCTCTAGCCTCAATAGTTTTTAAGATCTGAGGGCGAACAGAAAAAGTGCGTACGGACAGACAAATATCCATCTCAATAGTTTTCTTCTGCAGAAAACCAAAAACTACAAATTCTTGCTGACAAACTCATTTTTGTTGAGCCAAAAACAAAAATGACAAATTCTTACGATCAAACACATTCCTTTTTAATTCCATTTCAGAGAACAAACAAACAAACAAACAAAGTCCTTCCGCCTAAAGAGCGCCACCAACATCCTCCTCCTCCTCCTCTGCCTTCCCCCATTTCAGGATACTAATTCCGAATCGATAGGAGACTTTCCCTCCCCTCCCTCCTTCCCCTTCCTCCCTCTAAGGAACCCCCGCTGAGTACATTAAAAGAGTTCATTAATTGTAAAACTCGCACACCAAGACTGGCCGGAAATAGGTTCATTCTCGCTCTTTCCTACCCTTCCTACCGCTAGGAAACAACCCCCTCCCCCTCCCCCACTCCAACCTTCCCTCTTACCACCCGCCGAAAACCCCCTCTCATACCTTTCCACAAACCCTATTAAGCTCTCTCTCTCTCTCTCTCTCTCTCTCTCTCTCTCTCTCTCTCTCTCTCTTTTAGCGATTGTTTACTTGGGCGTGCCCAACCAAAGCGTCTGTCATTTTCACAAATAAAAATATGAGTCCTTCAGTAATAATAATATTAGCAATAATAATAAAAACATAATCTCATCTCTCTCTCTCTCTCTCTCTCTCTCTCTCTCTCTCTCTCTCTCTCTCTCTCTCTCTCTCTAACAACTGCCTACTCGGATGTGTCTAATAGAAATCTATGCCCTTTTCATAAATATAAATATGGGTTCTTACGTAGACATAATTATAGCTAGAAAAATATTCGGATATACAACAGCAGCCTATAACAGTGGTGCTATTAAACGTTGGAGTGGCACTACTAACAAGGAATGACATTTTATGAAATTCAGAAAATTACGAGGGACCAAAAATACTGGTCTATGAGAAACTCATTAAACTTGACTATGACTCGCTTTCGCTTTGAAAGGACTGAAAGCAAGGCCCCCAAATTACGACAAAAATGGCACTTCAAACTATCAAAGCAAGCAACGCCAAGCATCTGAAATTTGATATACCATTCATCAGACCTATGAAGAAAAAGCTTTTTTTTAATTACGAGAAAGAACCTGAATTACAATCGGACCTGCTGTAAAAAAAATAAATAAATAAACAAATAAATAATTAAAACAGGAACTTTTTCATTAACAGCCTGGCTGTTGCGTGACCCTCAAAAAATAGCATTATATCAAATTCTTCAAATTTGCAGTGACCTAGTAAAACCAAGATTTAAATTTACATCACAGACTGGCACCGTATAAAAAAATTACGAACAACAAACTTTGATACGAATATTCGATTGATATTAATGTGTGTTTGTTTATATATATATGTGTGTGTGTATATATATATATATATATATAATATATATATATATATATATATATATATATATATATTTACACACATATTCATTTATTTATTAACAACAGAATACCAGAAAAATAGATAAAGTAATGGAAAAAAACACGACAAATCACAGCAAACAATCACGAAGCAATGGAGAAGTGATCAGATGGGAAAAATGAGAGAGAGAGAGAGAGAGAGAGAGAGAGAGAGAGAGAGAGAGAGAGAGAGAGAGAGAGAGATCCGGGAGTTAATGAAATGTAAATATTATTTCTCTGCCGGAGAAATATGACGAAGGCAAGGCATAGTTGAAAGAACGTGCAAAAAAATGAAAGAAAAAAAAGGAAAAACCTCAGTTAGAAGGCAGGAAAGGATAGGATGAAAGCGACCACAGGAGGAGGAGGAGAAGGATGAGGAGGAGGGAGAGGATGAGAAACATGAAATCCTACAGAGCAGATGTGGGCGTATGGCAAAAGGAGAAGGCGTGGGAGGGCCGGAGGTAGAAGTAATTGAATCAACATTTAAGGAATGGGAAGTGACAAGTCGAAGATTATGAGTGTTTACAATCATCGCCACCCCTGGGCATCCACTGTTTGCTCCCCGCCCGCCGCCCGACGTGCACAAGCCACCCACAGACGGAACACGCCTTTGACTGTTCAATGGGCACAGTTGCAGCTGGTCGCCTCTTGAGATAACCAGCAGAGATTATTCTATGAAAGACAATAACAATAATAACATCTCTTGAAATTTCCTTTTCTATATCACCAAATATCTATATTTATGAGGTTACACAGATGAACAAAAATAAAGGATAGGACAAACCATATTTTATCTTAAGTTTCTACATAGCAGCAATACTGCTCCTATTAATATTACTGCTTTTATTTCGGAAAAAAATTACTGTGGGACTCCGAAAAGGGACTAGGAGGAGAAGTTTAGTTATATAAGGACCACATGTCTACTTTTAGCATGAGAAAACATTAATATAGTTTCTGGAACCTTTTTAATTATAATTTTTCACATATGACACACTAAATGTAGGTAAATGGGCTTAAAGCGCCCAGAAAACACATGCCATAAATATCTTTTCCATATATTTATGAATTTGTTCATACTTTTCATATATTTTTTGGTTTGTATGTAATTCATAAACATTTTCCTGTATGTATAGCACACACGAAAAATATTTAGGACTTCTTTACAAAAAAATACACATATATACGAAAAGCATTTACAGCGGATCTAGGAAAATATACCTATTAATAACTATTCAGTCCGTGCTAAAATTCAGCGCTCTAACACATGAAAAAGAATAGAAAAAACGACCCAGCGAAAACATGATTTGAGCCTTTGATGTGGTTTAATCCGATGGAAACCCTTTAATAAGAGGAGAACTACTATTAGAACGAATTACACACCCATTACTTCTACACTATATTGGCGTTAATCGCCATAAGTAAGGTCATTATCGCTGGCAGCATAGGGAAAAAAATAGCAGGTTAATAAAGTCTGATAATGATTTAACACGGCCAAAGTGCCTCGTAAGAAAGTAGTAAAGACCCCGCGATTCAACAAAAGAAAGAGAGAGAGAGAGAAAAAAAAAGTTATTACGGAAAACGGGGGAAAATCTATTCCAGTTGATCAAACGAAAAAAACCGCCGTACTTTACGCGAATATGTTAAAAAAAAAAAAAAATCTGGGACCGCCTGTACAGATAGTAACTGTAATTTCAGATTACTGGATCGACACAGCTTACATCAGGAAAAGTTCAAGCTTGGACCAGATGTTGAACAAATACTGGACGCTACACTTTACGACAGGGAAATATCAAAGTTCAACAACTTAGAAACATAAGACCATGAAAACCCAGTGAGACTTGGGCACCCCTTCAGTTTTGTTTACTTCACGTTTTATGTTTCTCCTGATAGGTCTATCCTAATTTTCATCACACCACACCAATACACGCGAGTACAAACATACACTGAAGAGTGTTTGCGCAGATCGGGAGGGGGCTGGGCAGTTTGAAAAATGAGCGGTGGATATGAAGGAGACGGTTTCGGGCGAGAGCGAAAGGTTATCGATAGGGCCACAATTAAGAGCACACCTGGGGTCGCCTATCGCCAACCCATTTCCCCGTAAACGTTCGACCAGGGAAAAGTGACTCACGGTCATATTTCATTTGAGGTGTGAACTTATATGTATTTTCCCCTGGAGTATTTATGGCGTCTGAACACAAAATTGGGCGATGGCGGTGATAACTGTATTTATTGCTAATAATCTTTTCTCGGGGGGCGAAAATGATGGGGAAGCAATTGCCATATTTTTGAGGAGAGGGGGAAATGAATTGGGCTATAGTTATCAAGGGGATTTTCCTATTTACGAGCCACAGGTTTGTCCGTACACACGTGTCAACATACACACACGTACACAAAACTGGGTGTCTGCTGTATGAAAACGAATAATAGTAATTAAAAGTCAGGTAAAAACCCGAAATCGTTTCGATAAGGGTGAGAACGAATTACATTCTTAAGAAAAGTAATTAACCAGGAAAGAGCTGAAACTAACAAAAGGTAACTAGTAACACTCGTACAATTATGTGAAGCGCTTTACGATTTGGGTTCAACTTAACATAAGTTAACTTGAACGACAGTCTATTTAAAAATTTAAAAGTTACTTAAATTATTTCGTTTAAAATAGCTTAGAGTAACAATCTTTCATTGAAAAAACAAAAATACCTCGCTGAATCATTTCAATTCATAAAGAATATTAGACTACCCCTGAAGGTGAAGCGTGCAGCATCTACCAGGTACAAATGACAGTTTGTAACATGAAATCCATAATTAAAAATTATTGCATTCTAACTACTATGTTTTATCATTTCCCTTCACGAAAAAAACAAAACATCTGAAGAAAACTAATGCGTAGTAAGTTGGATTATCTTTCTACCTATTGAGATTCACGAAGTAGGTAAGAGTGGCTTCAGACGCCCTTCCATAATTGATTAGTTCCTGACGGGATGTAAATGCCAGACTCGGAGGAACCCCGATTCGTGACTCACTAACCGGACAGGAGCCGCCATGTCGAATGTTTCTCTCTCTCTCTCTCTCTCTCTCTCTCTCTCTCTCTCTCTCTCTCTTCTCGTCGTTACAGTCATCATAATCCCAACTAAAACTTCATCACATTAAGCCTTATGCCACAAAATCATAACTATGCTTCCCTCTCCTACTCCTCCTTCCGTGGTATCCCCCCCACCCCACCCCCCCCCCCCCCGCCCGCCCCTTCCTCACATCATGATCATTATAATTATCATCATCATCATCATCATCATCATTTATCAGCAAATCAATCGAGCCTTCAACCTCCATCCCTCACCCAGGGAGTCTTATACTGGTAAAGAAAAGTCGTAACATGTCCAACATTTCACCGATCAGCAATGTCTAAAAGAT
>NC_061089.1:57999701-58029701 GCF_015104395.2 Macrobrachium nipponense
GGGGGGGGGGTTGTGTTTGCGTGCTGTGCCCTGAATGTGTGCAAATAAGTGGATCTAATTGGCGCGTGTTTGTTCAAGAGCCCCGTTAGTCCGTGTTTATGTATGTTGTCGGTAATGTACCCTGCATGGGTCGAGTGATATGGTGGGGGAAGGGGTTGATAGGGTGTGGGATGGTAAGTGGGGAGGGGTTGTATTGGATACACTTGCAACACAAGAGCTTGCAGGGATGGACAAGCGTCGCATGTGAGTCGCAACTAATAAACAACAGTGCATTAGCTATTATTTCCAGTAGCAATAACAATGACAGGAACAAAACTTTTCTTAATACAATCAAGCAAAATGTCTCCGTCAGAACAGCCACTGAGACAATAACAAAAATATTTTTTCATGCGAGAAAAAAAAAAAAAAAAAAAAAAAAAAAAAAAAAAAAAAAAAAAAAAAAAAAAAAAGAGCAGGGACTGACCAAAAGTCGCACTCACTCATTTGTATTCTCTCCTTTTCACAGAACATTGTCAAAAATCCTCTTCCAGAGAGAGAGAGAGAGAGAGAGAGAGAGAGAGAGAGAGAGAGAGAGAGAGAGAGAGAGAGCCTTGTTCTAAAATCTGAACGCGTGTTTTCGTTTGCAAACAAGTGAATAGGGCAAAGGTTAAAACACAACGGGCTAGAGGTTTTGGTCTCCTGTTTGTATACCGTGACGCACTATATGTGATGAGAGAGAGAGAGAGAGAGAGAGAGAGAGAGAGAGAGAGAGAGAGATTAATTTTTGCCCATAGTAACAGCGAGTGTTGCACAACTCCACTGTCATTGACTCTCACAAAATATTTGCGAGGTATCGAGGACCATATGTCAATTAATGTCAATTACAAGCAACTCGTTTTCTTTCAAATACAAGGTACTGGGGAGAGAGAGAGAGAGAGAGTTATGCATACTGTGAGAATGCATTTCTCCGGGAAGAGTAGTACCTGTCACTGCTTCCTTGTTTACATGAGTTGTGTCACTTCCAGCCAGTTGGGAAGTGCATTTGTATGTGTACACAGCTCAAAATGCGCTAGTCTTGACAGTGCAGCGCCCTATCAGGAATTCTGTGTACACAGCGTTATCGCTAAGTACACAAATGGAGAGAGAGAGAGAGAGAGAGAGAGAGAGAGAGAGAGAGAGAGAGAGAGAGAGAGAGAGAGCTTTGTGACTGTCAGCCCAAGTCGGCCAGTGTAGGAGGGTTAAAGGGAAATTACAGAAGGTCGGCTTTAAAGAGAGAGAGAGAGAGAGAGAGAGAGAGAGAGAGAGAGAGAATTATAGTAAAACTGAAGTCTTTCTTTCGCTATAATACCCCGTTGCTAATAACGACTATCCTACGCACTTGGATATAAATAGCCACATAGTATGAATATATATATATATATATATATATATATATATATATATATATATATATATATATATATATATGTGTGTGTGTGTGTGTGTGTGTGTGTGTTGTGTGTTAAAGATTTTAAATTCTCTCCATAAAGAAAGGTTCTTGACGTCTATACTTACAGACGTATATGTGCAAATGTATGACTGAAGAAATGGGTGTGCGTTGAGAGAGAGAGAGAGAGAGAGAGAGAGAGAGAGAGAGAGAGAGAGAGAGAGAGTACTGTAACCAAGCTCACGATTGATTTACGCAGGGATTTAATTCCCGCGAGGGGGGGGGTGCATCCCCTACGGTCACGCCCATCGGAGGGAAATGAAACAAGAACAGATAAGCAATGTCAGGGAGCCGGAGAAAAAGAAGTTCAATGCAATTACGATATTACTTAGTACCCGCATTGACTCCTAATGCTCTCACATCCACGGCAATCATGCGGATGGCAACGCATGTAAAGCAATCACAGCGATAGCAGCGTGGATGAGAGTAACTTACGCTGCAAAAGAATACCTTTTTTTTTTAACAGTATTGCTATATCAAATAAACAAATAAGTAAATGAAATAATTAACAAATAAATATGATGAAAATAACATGATAAATAAGACAAAATATAATAAATGAACAGCATAAAAAATATAATAAATCAATAATATAAAAAATAGAAAAAATAAACACAAATAAAAATCATCAAATAAACAATATTGACAGATTAGCAGAACGAATAAGAAACAAAAGCAAATCTTGGGCGCTCCTATGATCATCAGGAAGAAAATATGAACACCGTAAACGCACCTCAAACTTTCATCCACTCTGCATTTTCTTCGAATTCCCACGAAATAATTGGGAAAGAAGTTTCGGAGACTGAAATAGTTTAGAAAGAAATGGAGGAAGCTATTGTCTTGATATAGAAGGGAAAACATTAACAAAAGCCTTAATATACTATACCTCAGCTTTAAACTTGAAATAACATCGTCGTAAACTGTCAATTACTTGTCGTTCATTGATTCTTCAGTTGGATTGTTTTCATGTATGCACTTAAAAATTCGACTTCTTAACTTAAAAACTATGACAGTTTACACAAAATCGTAAATTGACACAAAAACATTCCCACACAATTATGCAACTTACGTAGAGAATAAACGTTCACTTCCTTCCGTCCTATTCTTCTGGAATATCCATTTATTAGAATGAAATACCACACGCATACGCTTGTCACTACAAAGCGTTAAGATCCAAGTGCGAGAAGTATGAAGAAATTATGATGTCTGGTAGCGGCGATATTAAAATTGCACACACACACATGTTATATATATATATATATATATATATATATATATATATATATATATATATATATATATATATATAACATGAGTGTGTGTGTGCAATTTTAATATCGCCGCTACCAGACATCATAATTTCTTCATACTTCTTGCACTTGGATCTTAACGCTTTGTAGTGAGTGACAAGCGTATCAAAAAAACGAAAAAAAAAAAAACGGAAAGAATTCGAGAAGTTAAAAAGGACATTGTGGCTATTACAATTACTTATGAATCTGGTAAAAATGACCAGTGAATTCTATCTATATATATATATATATATATATAATATATATATATATATATATATATATATATATATATGTAGTATGTATGTATGTATGTATAGTATGTATGTATGTATGATATGTATATGTTATATATATATATTATATATCTATATATATATATATATTTATACATACATAATTTATTACTATATATATATATATATATATCATATATATATATATATAGTATGTATGTATGTATATGTATGTTGTATGTATGTTATGTATATATATATATATATATATATATATATATATTATATACTTATTTATACATATATATATATATATATATATATATATAATATATAGTTATATATATTATATATATCTGTGTGAGTGAACGTTACAGGGCACATAATATATAAAAACTTTAAACAAACCAGTATCAATAAAAACATAAACAAAACACTGAAAAGCAAGAAGAAAACAAAAACAAGAACAATATAATATTAGTAGCAACGACAGCTGCAAAACCGCATCAAACAGAAATAAATAATTCAATTACTTTTGGTAATTATATTCTATCCAGTCGTAATGTTCAGTCAACTTATTATGCAAAGCAGACTCCAGGTGAAGTACACCCTTCACATAATTCAATAAGGAGATCAAGTGGCCAGAGAGAGAGGGTGGTCATCTCCGTGTAATGTCTAATGCTACAAATATATCACACTGGACTGAAAGGGCAAAACAAGAGCACTTTCGAGATTGTTCGCATTTTTTTTTTAAGATTTTCGTTGTGACTTGAAAGAAAGATGTTCCTTAATAAAATGAAATAAAGTTGAAAAAAATTAAGAACTTGTTCGCAGTTTCTTGAAGGTTTTAGTTGGAACTTGAAAGAAAGGTGATCATTAATAAAATAAGATGAAATAAAAGTTGAAAAAAATAAAGAACAATGTCTTTCAAAAATAACTTTAGTGAAAAGGTAAAATAAAAATAAATCATCTAAAAGTCAATTGTACACAAAATGTGCAAGTACAAATGTGTATACGTGGCAGTGTATAAGTAAAAAAATAATCTTGACCAAGTAACATGCATGCACATAAATAATCACTGAAACATGCATGTATATAAATGTATGTAAATAATCACTGAAAGTATCTAGAGCACACTTCAAATGCAGTCGATACAGATAAAAGAAAATCCGAGTTATTTAAACAGAATGTATGATTCTTCTCAGGCACTTCATCTGCACAACATATTGTCAACCGCTTTAGCAGAGAACTGAGTTTATCATTAAAATAACAAAAAGATGATAACTTGATAATGATAAAGGGTGGGTTAACAAGAATCCATATTTTTTATGTATGGTATAAAACAGGGGCCAATTAACACGGAATGTATGAGAATACTTACAAATGAACATACATAAAATGACAAAATCATGCAATTTTGTAATATAAAATGATAAAATCATGCAATTTTGTTTGTCTCAAGAAATCTTTGTAAATAAGCACTTTTGCCTCCACAGTCACAAGTTTCAGTTTCCAAAACCGTTTGAAATGTGAAATAATTTTACCTGTTTTTCACTAAAATGCAAGAAAAACAAATTAAAAAAATACTGTACAGGGGAAAAAAATAAGAAAAGTTTAATTCCAAGTCGTGACATCACTGATCCTCACATTTTTTTTTTTTAAAGCTAAGCACTTGTGCTCGGTTGTCTCAAGAATAGACAAGAGGTAAGGAGAAGAGCATCTAGTGAGGGTGAAGGGGGAGAGGTGGGAAAGGAGGAGGGGGGAGGAGGGAGAGGACGGTGTTAGAAAGAGACAGGAGACTTCAAGTGTGAGGCGGAAGTGTTGACGCAGATGGTTCGGATGTGTCAGCGGAATCCGTATGCCTTGACACTAGGAATCACGAGAGCAGGCAGTATCGCCCCCTCCATCCCTACCCCCAACCACCCAGTCCACCCCACCCCACCCCCTCCCGATGCAGAAGGCGCAAGCGGCGGCGGCGGCGGCGACGACGCCGGTGGTGCTTAGTAGGTGCTAATGACTCCTTGCCGGGACCTCCCTGGCCAAGGAAGAGGAATGAAAACACCTCGTCCTTCTCTAGAGAGAGGAGTTAAAAAAAGGACGTTTATTTTTGAAGTTAAAAAAGAAGAGAGTTAAGCTCGAGGGATCATGATGATAGTCTTAGTAGGTGGTAGGTGTTGATGGGGGGAACGGGAGACCGGGGGTTGCCTACGCTGTGGATGTTTTGAGTCGTAAAACGTTGGGAGGAAATGGGCTCTGCTGATCGGCTGAATGAGGCTCTGGGAGGTCCTCCTCCTCAGCGGCGAGGAGATGAGAGGTCCAAATAGGTGTGGATGCTCCCGAATGTGAACCCTTGATGAGGTAATGGGAAAATATGGTGGGGGGAATGGACGAGGTCTTGACGAGCACAGGAAACGAACGTCGAGACCAAATGGAAAATAGTCGCCCACAGAAACAGATTTCTGACAATATATGTACGTAAACCCCCCTCCTCTCTCTCTCTCTCTCTCTCTCTCTTCCTTTTCCCCTTTTGCTCTCTCTCTCTCTCTCTCGCTCTCTCTCTCTCTCTCTCTCTCTCTCTCTCTCTCTCTCTCTCTCTCTCTCTCTCTCTCTCTCTGTATTTATTTTTTGTTAAAATAAAGAGTTCACTTAATAAACTAAGAAAAAAACAAGGAATCTTTGTACCTTCCTAGCGATCCCAACGGAAAAATCATCAGCTTATTCTTAAATACAATAACAAAAATAATTTATTTTCGCAGAGGCATGTTTGTCTCCAATGTCCAACTGAGTATGAGCACTCCCAAGAATACAACTCCATAGTCAATGATTTAGCACAATCTTATTGTTAAACATTTATTTATTATTCTTGAATAAACGACCATTTGGCTCCTCGAATGGACCTAATTTCATAAAACACTTACAACATCTTGTTTACACAAATCTGTCAATTAACAAGTGAAATTATTTACATTATCACGAAACCATAAAATAAAATTAATCAGCAAAACTAAGACACGAGTTCATTGTTTGCTTACTTAATCATAATTTAATTCGCAAAATAAACTAGAATTTAACATGAACGTCTAACTCATTTTCCCGCATTTAGCATCGCCATTTACCATAACTCTAAAAAGAAGGAAATGCTTAAATCATTCTATTGACACTAAAAGCATGTAACCATGCTGAAATACCAAGTAATTCTCTGGAAAAAAATTAAATGGAACTTTACCCCGCTCTTCATATAAATTAATTCTACTCATATAAACACACGCATTAATTCTACCTCATATAAACACACGCATGTATATTCGTATATTCCCTTTACGAAAATAACATTACAAAATGAATGTCATCGTAGCATTTCATAACCATCAGGTCATCAAAGTGACAAACAAGCTGAAGAAAATACCACAAGAGACATAATGGATGTCCATCTTTCATAAATGTCAGCGTTGCTCTATTTACTGGAAACAGGCACCACAATCCCAGGAGAAAATAATTTTAACCGCTGTGAGTAACAGCAGAGAGAGAGAGAGAGAGAGAGAGAGAGAGAGAGAGAGAATTGCAGAAGTTACTGTAGCAGAAAATGAGCCTGAAGTAATCAAGAGAAAAGTTTGAGCCAGTGATCAACTATTAAAAGAGACTTCCTTTTAACCCTCTGCTCCCCTCCTTAGCCAATGGGCAATGTGGATATTGGTCGGAAATTAGAGTGCTCTCTCTCTCTCTCTCTCTCTCTCTCTCTCTCTCTCTCTCCATTCAAGAAAGGAGCTCCTCTCATCTCTCAAATATTCTCTATCATTGCATCGACAGTCACAATGCAAGCAAACAAAATTTATCTGTGTAGTTTCCGAAAATCGCTTTTACCGGAAATATTTTTCCTTTATTAACACATACACACAGGCACACACATATATATACATACACATACGTATATATGTGTACATGTGTACATATGTACAAATTCCGACACCCTCGATAGATCCTGGCGCCAGAGGCTACGGACTGAAAATTATAGGATTTAACCCATAACGGATGGTGCACACCCCCTTCTCTCTCTCTCTCTCTCTCTCTCCTCTCTCTCTCTCTCTCTCTCTCTCTCTCTCTGTATAGCTCCCGCTTTGATTCCAAAATCCAAGACCGAATAATTCTAGATTCCTTCAACACGAGGGCATTCTAAGCCAAGGGGAATGAGATCCAAATGGAAGTCATGAGGTTCAAGTGAAAAATCTCAGTGGCCCATCCTATGAACCCTCCGGCACATCGGGTAGGATGTTAGCTTTTCCTTCCCGAAGGGCTTCAAAGAAGAGGGGAGGGGGTGAGAGGATGGGGGAAGGGTGAAGGGGGAAGGAACAGGACGAGGCTGATGAGGTAAATAGGGTGCCAAAGGAAAAATAATGCAGCCGTAGTTATGAAGCTGTTCTTCATCATGAGTTCGTTAATGAAAGTTCATATCTCGCAGCCATTAATACATTTACAAGTGATTACCCAGATATTATATAAATATATATATATATATATATATATATATATATATATTATATATATATATATATATATATATGCGTGTGTGTGTGTGTGTAAATAAATTCTTCAGTTAAAATAGGATATGTCTCAAGTACAAATGTCAGATGGTAGAATCTTCACTGATAAAACAACAAGATAATAGGATCAACCTTTCCAATGGAGCCTGGGACTCTGACAATATAAACAGTAACTTCCTTAAGGCAATGATAAATTGGATTAAGACGATTAACAGAACCAATGTCAGTTTAGTGGTGACCCCAGGCATCACCTGCAAACATATCTCCCACTATATATTTCACCAATGTAACTACTTGAAAAGGGTGGGAGTCAGTCTACCGAGGTATAGTCCTTAGCTTTAAGCCAGAGTGTTTTAATGGCCCTTTTACACTTGAGATATATATAAGTTAAGTATATCTTAGTTTAACCAGACCACTGAGCTGATTAACAGCTCTCCTATGACTGGCCCGAGGATTAGATATTTTTACGTGGCTAGGAACCAACTGGTCACCTAGCAACGGGACCTACAGCTTACTGTGGGATCCGAACCACATTATATCGAGAAAGGAATTTCTATCACCAGAAATAAATTCCTCTGATTCAGCGTTGGCCGAGCCTAGATTCGAACTTCAGACCACCGGACTGGTAGCCGAATGCAAAAACCACTCGTCCAACGAGGAACTCGGATATATTATATAATATAATATATATATATATATATATATATATATATATATATATATATATATTTTTTTTTTTTTTTTTCCATGGAGACCCGGATTCAGGCACCAGGCGAGGATGAGTCGATAAGGGCATTTTGCGTTTAACTCCATGTCGCCTTGGCTGACCTGTATAATTAACTACGTACCTCATATTTAGTCAACTGTAAGTAAGTGGCTTTAATTCCGGGGTAAAGGAGGGTATGGGGCTTGCAACCTCACCTTCAAATAAACCTACTGCAGCCTCCCTTCTACGGGAAGAAGACGCATACGTGAAAAAATGAAAAAATATACGCCTTATTTACGTAAACACACAAAAATATATATTTTCATTAAAATTCAAATGGTCTATAGCTAAATGTTCAGGAAGTACTCAACTCGATAAAATAAACTCTAATACTATATAAAGTTGGATAGCCTCTATTTGATTTATCTAACAAATAAACAAATCGTTTCCGTAGTATTAGTTGAAGTCAAGAATTGTCAATCAGGACAATTTCACAGCAACGAATTTCTTATAAGCACCATGATAAAAAGTGTATGAGAGAGAGAGAGAGAGAGAGAGAGAGAGAGAGAGAGAGAGAGAGAGAGAGTCATCTGGGTTATTTCCCAGAGGAACTAAAAGGCGGTCCATCGGCACCCCTTATCGAGATCACGAGCCTTAGGTAGCCATGACTTGGCTGATCTTATACATATGTTAAGCAAGTACACTGGAGGAGGGATCTGAAGGGTCCTTGAAAACTCTTTCGGCAGCCAGGGCAAATAAATCCTATTGACAGTCCTCCCTTACGTCGGTCAGTTAAAATAACTCATCGACGTATCCTCCGGACCCTTATCTGGTTGCCGTCTTTAGAAGACCTCCGTTTAACACCTAATCATGAAGATGAAGAGATTCATCAGACGAGTTACAGGACGAATAGTAAATGGTTTCATTTGACGAATTACAAGACGAACAGTAAATGGTTTCATTAGACGAATTACAAGACGAATAATAAATGAATTAATTAGACAATTTACAGACGAACAGTACATATTTTCATTAGACGACTTACAGGACGAATAGTAAATAATTTCATTAGACGAGTTACAGGAAGAATAATAAATGGTTCCATGAATCCAATCATGATAATATTATGGAAAGCTACGGGTAATTAAGTTGATATAATAGGATTTTGAAAAATTATTCACGCTGGTAAATCTTTAAACGTATTCGAAATGAAGGACTTCAGGTATCCACATATGAATGAATGAATACGCACATACACAGACCAACGGACTATTGTTCCAACAGCTGGTGGAAACTTTCTGTCTCCATTATCTTCTTAAAGATGACCTGAAAACATTCCAACTTCTCAGTGACATTGTACTTGCTATTAAGAGTAATCTACATCTGCACTTTTGCCTTTATACAAATAACACAATAGCCATCATTCCCAAGAGGTGCTGTACAGCAATACTGAGGATATGCTTCAGTTTCCCATAAATGACGTGGAGATTCCAAACACTATGGTCTCTATTTCACCACATCTTCTACTAGCGTTAAAGGCTGCTCCAAGGACAAGTCACCGTGCTGGCATAAGGCCAGCTTGATCTAGAATGAATAAACCTTCCCGTGATTCTGACCTATTAAAACCAAGGCCTATGGCGTCGCCATTTCGTATCTAACCCTAGTTCAGAGAGAGAGAGAGAGAGAGAGAGAGAGAGAGAGAGAGAGAGAGAGAGAATTAATGTAAAAACCGGGAGGGAATGTCATCATCCATCACGGCCGTCAGACATTATCTAAAGGACCCACATCTCTCAAGATCGATAGACATCACCCAAGAACCGGGTGAATTGCATTAATGTTTGCCCCGGTGGCCTTGATCCTGGTTAAATCATCATTTAATTGCTCATGAGTAAATGGGAAGGATTGGTAAGTGATTTCCATAAGCTGGAGGAAGGAAGGAAGCGGAGAATCTGCCTACGTTGTCTGGTAAAGCATTATGAACTGACTGGTGGATGGTTTCCTAAGAGCTGTAAATAGAAGCTACAGAGGTATAATTGTAAGATTATTATTTTTGTTACTGATGATGGTAATGTTACGTCGTAAATCAATGAAGACCGTGAAGTATGATAAATAGATAGTAAGATAATATTATTATTAATTTCTGTTACTGATGAAGTAAGGAGGATCGTGAGGTAGAATATAGACATAAATCTGCCTAATCTAATCTAGCATAATACAAAATATACCATTCCCATTCTATCTACAAATTTGTTCACCTACCTCAGGTACAGGTAGTACCTGTGGCCCCACCATTCACAAGTCCTTCCCATACATACCCTGTCGCCCCAAGTAAGAAAGGGTTTACCAAACAAACCGCTGACAAGAATCAATGTTTGTCTCTGATACTCCAGTGATACTTTCGATACGTTTTAGGGCACTGCTGACCGGCTGGCGTCTAGAATTAAGACGAGTCCAGGCCCCTGACAGCAGACCTGGTTGACCGACACTACTTGAGCCGTCCCAGTCCCAGGATAACAGAGCTGTAACAGATAACGAGAATCGGAACAGCCATCCTTCCCCGTGACTGAATCCTCTCCAGGGCTGAGATGTTTATTGAGAGATCGCTCTCAAGTAGACAGATAAGATCGACAATTCGTTTCCAGAGAAGGAAAACCGGATTTTAAATCTAAATAACGCCATAGTAAATCTGTGGTAATAACATGTAAATAAACTTTTAAAATGATAATGAAACTGAATCTACAAATATGTATATATGTGTATGTGTATAAGATATTATTATATATATATTATATACTATATATATATATATGATATATATATATATATATATATATATATATATATATATATATATATATATATATATATATATATATATATATATATAGATATATCACTCATTCTATATGTAAGAAAGATTAAAACAAAATGCCAAAACTGACATATGCACAATTCAGAGCAAAATGGAAACGATAATTAGTTTTTAGTTTTCTTTCACGTCCACACAAATATTTTTATATGAAAAATTGGCCAGAGCAAAAAAAATAAAAATATTTTTTCATGGCAACAAAACAAATTAAAAAGTACACTAAAAAGAATCGTCCTGATTTCACATATCATTTCTGTCCACATAGACTCGGATTAAAAGCCTTACTCTTCCCCTTTAGCTGGAGTGACCAAGATTCTTCTTCTTCTTCTTCTTCTTCTTCTTTCTTCTTCTTCTTCTTCTTCTTCTTCTAGGTCAAGAGACTGCGAAGTCGCTTTTAACGCAAGAGGCAATAAACATTTTCTCGGATTAGAGTTCATCACCTGCCTAACCAGCCATTGCAAAGGTCTTCAACCAAGACGGAAAAGGAACCCTTGAAAGACAAAAGAAAGAAATACGAGAAAAAGCAGAACTAAAAGCGAAGAAAGGCGGTTAAGCAAGATATTAAAATAAGTGTCGAAATACAAGCAAATTTTACTGCTCTTGTTTCTAAAGGTGCGGTAAAAATAAACTAAATGTCACTAAACTCTCGGAAAATATGTAACTGTATACATACAAACAAACACACATAGATATATATATACATATATACATACACAACCACCAGACACTGTCGTCTAAAAAAAAACATTTCCTTATACTTTTGCTTCAAATCGTTTTCACATGACTATAAAACATATATTTTCAAAACTTGGGATATTTTTGCGTCATCCACACTTTTTCCACACTGACATCGAAGTGATAAGAAAGTCTACATAAAATTAAGCCTGAGAATTATTTCTGAGCTTAATTAGAATAGTAAAAGTTGCTCAATTTCACCATCCCACCCAACACACACACACACATAATCTTCATCAGTCGGCTTCGCAATCAAGAAACCGTACTAACGCCCCCCCCCCCCCCCTTCCTTCTCTCTCTCTCTCTCTCTCTCTCCAAAACTTTTTCGAGAAACGATATCGCACTAACCAATTACATCGTTCTCTCCTCATTAATTCCTTTTTAATTCGAGTTAATGGAACGAAAAGGAAAGAGAGACAGAGGAAAGAAGAAAATATCTCGATATCGGAATTAGAGATCGCTCTCTCTCTCTCTCTCTCTCTCCTCTCTCTTCTCTCTCTCTCTCTCTCTCTCATACACTTATTATCATGTTTCTCATAAGAAATTCATTGCTGTAAAATTGTCCTGACTGAATAGCAGGAGTTTCCAATGAGAATTTTGGTCTTCAACTGATACTATGGAAACGTCGAAGTTCGGCCGAATACAAAATAGATCTCGTTTTTTCTCTTTATTTTTTTTTTTTTTTTTTGCATAATACACACAATAGACCATTATATTACTCAGCATTGTCTTCGTTAAGGCCATTTCTGATAATTGAACGTGACGTTTAGCGTCCTTAGACAATGCATGTTTCACAACAAGTAAGGACTGCATACGGTGCTCGTAAATTAAGATTATTTATATATATATATATATATATATATATATATATATATATATATATATCGAGTAATTTAATCAATAATTAACTAAGAAAAGTGATACAAAAAAAAGAATTAACCCGTCACTTCCCATATCACGGTCTGCTGACCACGAGAGGCCAACTCTCCGCGACACGTTATTCGCACCCCAAGACACAAACCCTCTCATGAATATTTTACTCTCTCTCTCTCTCTCTCTCTCTCTCTCTCTCTCTCTCTCTCTCTCTCTCTCTCTCTCTCTCTCTCTCTTCCGTGTGCTTTTATATTTTGCAATGGTCCCATGACAACGCGCCATGGAATGTGCTCGCAAGAGGCAGACAGTCAAACGTCTTTAACCTCATTCATTCTCTTTCTTGTTGTTTTTCTCCTGGAAGTGTTCAGGCGACAGGAGCAATGAATAATATTATAGAAAAAGAAGGATGAAAATGAAAAACGAGGAACAGGAAGGAGACAGGGAAAGAATCCAGAAAGCCAAATGTAATCCTTGCCACCATGAACAAGTGAAACATATGTAGTATACGTCTTAGAAAGAAGAAGAAGAAAAAAAATCAGAATGCCACAACGATGCCTGAACGACATCGCATAAATTCCATCGCGCAAGCAAATGCAATGTTATGAATACATTTGGAGCTGAGACAAGGACGGTGTTGGGGGGAGGGGGAGAAGGGGAGGGGAGAGAGGTAGACGGAGAGAGAGAGAGGGGCATGAATAAATCTCAAAAGATTAAGAAAAAAACTCTCTTTTTCCAACTGGAAGTGAAGACGCTTCAGGGCGACTCGTGAAACGAAGCAAGAAATAAACCAGGTAAAGGGAAGTTTTATTTTTCTCCGCCTAATTGAATTTCTTCTCTATTTCTTTCCCCCGCCCATCCCCCACCCCCTTTTTTTTTTATCACCCCCCCCCTTTTTTTATTCCACTCTTCAAAAAAATAAAGCTGCCTCACAGGGACAGAAAACATAGATAACAAAGTAAGAGTGGATTCGTAACGTAACGAACGGTTTATATATATATATATATATATATATATATATATAATATATATATATATATATATATATAATGTATAAATGTGTATACAAACCAAATGAATATACATATATATATATATATATATATATATATATATATATATATATATATAGTATAGATATATATAAAGTTTTGACGAAAACGACGACGAAACCATAAACAAAAGACACTCGTTAATAAATTCATACATGCAGGCAATAATGAAGGTCATTGGGATACAATTCTATTATTCATTATTCAGCAAAATAATCCAGGGAGCTTTGAAAAAAGTCGCCATAACAGCTACAATGAGCCTGGCAAACCAAAAGCAACAGTAATAACAACATTAACACTTACATTAAAATGAATTTCATGAAAACAATTCAATGTCTTTACTGTCTGAGGTGACTGAAGTCTTACCGCGGGAAGAAATTCTAAAACGTGCAACATTCCATTGAACAATTAACAAAATAAAAACACTTGGGACAATATGAATGTAAATATCCCAGTCTGATTGTAAATGCTAATTCCACTGTAAAGTACAAGAACTCAGACACAAAATAACACATTTTTCCCCTTAAATGAAGCTATTAAAATGCAAATAAGTCTCCTTTCCATTTTCTAAAGAGAGTTTTCATAGACACAAAGGAACAAATTTACTCTTTACACTCAACACAAGCTTGACGTGACGTCATGTCCCAAAGGGTTTCAAAAGTCGTGCAAGCAGCTTTCGGCATAAAATCATCGAAGCCTGTGACGCTGTCAATTGCCATTATGAGTTTTCACGTTACTTCCGCAATAACAGAATTCTTTTAGGGGTAACTTCTTTTCCTATTTTACAATTACAAGCTCTGCCATTATGGAGGCCCTCCCGGTTCAAGAGACGTAGAGAGTTATATTGGAAATGATGACAGCCATTTAAAAAAGGCAAAGGAGAATTATATTTTAAATAAGACAGCCATTTAAAAAAAGGCAAAGGAGTAATTATATCTGAAATAAGACAGCCATTTAAAATAGACAAATCATACAATACTGGAATAGGCAACCATTCAGAGGGGGCACATTACACTAAAGAGAGAGAGCGACCAGGCTCGATTCCCGAGCGAGGCTCGACAATTTAGGCATTTCCGTCAGAATCAACGGTGCTTCCGTTGACAAACTGTGGGAGTAATGTACCTGGCAACTAGTCAAATGTGGTGGACCGCAGCCAGGGCGGAGATGGGAATGGGAACCAGCAACCTTTATCCAAAAATGACTGCTGAGGTTAGAAAGCTAGTGCTTATACATACATACACACACACACACACACACACACACACACATATATATATATATATATATATATATATATATGTGTGTGTGTGTGTGTGTGTGTGTGTGTGTGTGTGTGTGTGTGCGTGCATTTGTTTCTCAGAAATCCGTATATCCGTCGTCAGAGAATATGACTAACATTTCCACAAAACGTTCAACAAAGCCCTAAGGAAAATAACCCCAGAACCTTCGCATTCGAGAGCAAACGTCCCATGTGTAACTAAACTTACTGCGTGCAAGTTAAACTCTTGAGAACGATAATATTTGACCGAAGACCACATCTTCCTCCTATTGACTTTAAAGTGTTGGAGACTCAATCGGAGACGGATTTGACACTTGGAACATCCGGGTATGTTAGAGCTAAGATTTAGCACGTATAAACGTGTCATTACACGCACTTTCACAATTACAAGCACTTAAAGTATATGTATACATTATAATTGATAGCATACGTAGAGGAATGTACACACACACACACACACACACACATATATATATATATATAATATGAATTGGTAATTTTTCACATTACTCGTTATAAATGTTTTGCAAGTTACTTCTGGATATCGATGTAAGTGTACAAACGCACGAACTTCCAAATCTTAAGTAAACATATACTAATAATAAGGTTCTCATTTCGGACTCAAGATAGTGGAGAGAGAGAGAGAGAGAGAGAGAGAGAGAGAGAGAGAGAGAGAGAGAGAGAGAGAGATCCTTACTACATATCCTTAAATTATATAAACGCAGACGTGAAACATTATCCAGATAAACTCGAGCGGGCTTTCATAAGAAAACACAAAGAAACGAGTTGATTCATAAATGCGTATAAATACGCCTACTCAGTAAAGCCTCGTCTAAATGAAGGTCAAATCAAGAAAAAAAGAAAGTGCCTCTTAACCTGAAATAAGAAAAATACTCAAAAGTATCAAAATTGAATTTATGTATCTCAGGAAGAAGAACAAAAAGAACTACAAAATGAGACTAAAATCAGCAACTTCTTCCCTTGCTTTGCAAGAACAACAACAAAGCAAACAATAACTCTGCGTGAATCAACATGACGCAATGAACCCCCGCTCCATGAAAGAGAAACAAACAACGCCGGACAAAGAACAGTCACAGACTGCATGAAAATATAAAGTGACTCATTCAGGCCATTTTTCAAAAAATAGTCGCAGCACTTCCTTTATGCACTAAACTGACAGCTAATTATCGGCATGAAAAAACTGTCCACCCCTGTCCCTTCCCCTCCGCCCCCTCTCTTTCACCTCCCCTCCCCCCCCTCCCTGGATTCTCCAATAAGCTTCAGCACTATCAATAAAATAAACGATGTCCCATTGATGTTGCCGCCAACGGCTCATTTATCTGTTTATCGAGCGTTGGCAATTGAGGCACCGCATTTAAAAACCATTTCATTTATTCCGGCGCTTCACACGCCCACAAAAGGGTTTATACACACGCGCGAACAACAGCATTATGCGTGCCTACGCTATCCCTTTATATATTTTCGTCTCTCGTCCACGCTAATGCACTTTTGCTCGAGCTCAAAATAATCATATGAGCAGGCTTTGTATTTTGTTTTCGTTTACAAAAAAAAAAAAAAAAAAAAAAAAAAATTCTGGGCAACGGGACATTTTGCGTTCGCTATTTTTAATCCTAATGAACGTGACCAAATGGGAATGGCGAAGCTCAACGTTTAAAACGGGCCATTGTAATGCTGTTAAATATACCTTTGGGAAAAACCTTCAAATTGAACTTACCTGGGAAAACCGCTTCAAAAGCATTCACTACTCCATCCCACAGCAGTGCATGATCTTACCTGAAATGACAAGAGAGGATTATGGTATTAGATTTCATCACTGTAATACGAATGATTTAACGTTCAATCACTTTTAATGGAGTTTCCGACGGGATCCTGAAATTAATTAAAATTCACATACCACTCGACCAAACCAACACGAATAAACGTCTTGGATATAAAACCTTGAAAACAATCTTGATTTGACACACTTAAAAATTAACTTACTCTTTAATTAACAAAAAACAGCAGATCACCTGAAATAACAAGTAAATCATTAATTAATTCACTCAAGTTATGATAGAAATTCACAATAATACCCTCCCCTCCCTCCCAACTAATCCACACCCACACCCATACCCACACCCACACCCACACCCACACCCACACACAACGGCGAATATTCATCGAAAAAAATGAAAAAAGAAAAAAAGAAGTATCCCTGGATGCATCAATCAAGATAATTAAAAGATGGATTTCCTGGGGTTCGAATAAACACACCCGGCCATTTCATTTTTCCAGCCAACACACAGATTCAAATCAAAGCAGAAATTTATGCGCAATACTTTCAGATTAAGGATTAATATTTATATGCGTGCCATAAAAACCTACCAGGCGATTACTTATGCAATATCTATATATTTTGCGTGCGCGCGCATATTTCGCAAATCGGTTCTATATCAATATTCCATTGTTTGATAGGTTTATCAAATTTATGGAGATTTGGAAAATTAACCAGAGAGAAAGGCACACAATATTAATCTTTTGTCGTTTGGGATGTGATAGAATAAATTTACTCTAACAGAAATAGCAATTACATTGGGTTTCGTTAATTAATAATTCATCAGAATACGACCCTTTCCATGTTATTCGGCTCTTCTAAATTATCATGTATATATATCTGACTATTTCGTATTTCTTTACGGCTGCTCGTGCAACTTTCTATTTGCTAACTCTTTCATCCAAAAGACTTAACGTCCTTGATTTCTTATCGTAGAAGAAATAAAATTATTACTGAACAAATACACATAGTTACTAATAAAAATCTGACCACCAACTAACAGAATTTAGGTGTTGCATTCTAAATATAATACATACATACATACATACAAACATACATACATACATACATACACACACACACACGCACATACACACACACACACAAACACACACACACACACACACACACACATATATATATATATATATATATATATATATATATATATATATATATAAGCAAAGCAAATATCAAAGAAAAATGACAGGCAGATCAGTACCAAGCGCTTTACGTGTTTATTTGCGCACCGTCGGGAAAGTGCTTGGTACTGATCTCCCTGTCATTTTCCTGTGGTATTCGCTTATGTAATGAAGTCACGTGCATCTACCGTGATTTTTCAAGCATTTGTATACATAATGTGTGTGAGTGTGTGTGCATACCAAGTGCATTCTCTTTGTGTCAAATGGGTGGCTTTCTCAAGCAGCAGCGAACCTAATTACAAGCGACATCTCCCACATTATCCGACGAGACCTACTGTACTGCAGGAACCACCCAAAACAACCGCAGGCAATCAGTTTCCATCATCTGGACACCAGATCGCGTCAGGGCATCATCTACCACCGCAGCGGGCCGCCCACCACTTCTCCCCCTCATTACACCCACTTCACGCCCGCCCATCGTCATGCCAGAGCCCTCTCTGACCTCTCTCGTGAGGGGGTCTCTCACGGGGTTCCGTCACAGTTAAGTACTGCGATAAGTTGAGAGTGAGTGGTCAGGTCTGCCGTTGGGCAGTGGTCGAATTGACTACCAGAGAAAAGATCAAGGGAAACTCAATCATTTGTCATTCTCTCTATATCTTTCCAAAGCTATCGAATCTTTACTACACTTTGATTACATTACGAAAGTTTTAATATTATGGTTTTTATTGATCACCACTATCACAATCAGCCACAGCAAAAGTAGTAGTATTAATAATACTATTTCTATTAGCCTCTCATTACCTTTCTAAAAAAACAACATAAATTATATCTATATATATATACATATATACAAATCAATTCATAAATAATACGCTAATAAATAAACATACTATAACTAGATAAATAAATAAATACAAAATAAATAAATAAAAAGCTCAGAACATTCACTGACACATTGGAAATATTCCGAAGGGGAGAAGAGGAGGAGGCGTCAGTGACTGGCTACACGCCTGCCCATTAAGAGCTACCTCCCTCTCCCCCTACCCCAACGGACATCATCCCCAATGAACGTGTAATCAAGCATTCCCTGGATACAACAATGGTGATCTCGGCCCCCTTATGGTTTCTCTATGGAGAGAGAGAGAGAGAAAAGAGATCCTTCAGACACCCCGTGGCTCAGACCCCCCGCCGAAGCGACAGCCATAAAAATCCTAGAAATTCAGCCATAAATATCTCGCACTCTCTCCCTCCCCCCCACAAAAAGGCATCTATTTTCATCCCTTTCTCTTCTCCTTTCGTTTTCCTTAGAAAAGTAAAATAATAATTCCTTCGCTCTTCTTTGGGTTCTTAACTGAACCTGACAAGAATCGGCCACCAAGCCGATGAATGGACTCGGGGATCGAGGCGTCCACTCTATTTGGACACTGGTCCCTTACCATGGCCTCATTCTCAAGCAGACGCACCAAAAACCACCAACAAAAGGATCGAACTAGCGCGGGCGGGGGTCTTTCCAAGTCTTACAAGCACTTAAATGACGAGGCCGATATTTCTGAAAAGTGAAGAAGAAAGATTTCGAAAGCCCCGACCGATAGCCGTGGTATTGTTAAACACCAAGAACCTCTACACACCAGCCTACCCACCAAGGCCGACCGTGGTCAAGATGCTACAGACCTCGAGTAGCTCCGAGGTAAAAATGATTTGGAGATTGGCCGACATTATCCTTGTGGGGGTGATGGCTACATTCTCCTTCTTCTATAAGAGTGGATCCCTTCGCCGACGTCTGTCTCGTCCGTCTTCTCGAGACTAATTTACACGCCTGTTTCGACCTTCCTTTTGCCGCCCTTCCACGAAACTTGTGGGAAGGATGGGGGGAGGAGGGGAAGGAGGAGAGGGACTGACTGGACAGAAACAACGAGAAACAACAAGAGACAGGTGAGAAAAAAAAAGGCTAATTGTGATTTAATGGTCAATATGGGAAGGAAAAGAAATAACCAAGCCTCATTTGCACTTCGTTCGAGAGCACAACAGCTGCACAAAGAGACACGACAACATTTTAACACCTCGTCAGTTCCACTTGTCTCTCGGACGCCCAAAGAAACCATATTCCTCGAGTCAATCGTTTCGCTCGTTAGGACCCCGTGGCGCGCCTCCATAAAGCCCCAAAACGAGTCGAACAGTATAATAAATCACCTCGGGGCTCACAACCTTAGATGACGGCGCTGCCATTTTCCACACGTCCCTAACACCTCTCGCCTTCGGGAACGGGGGATATAAATAATAAAAACATGAAGATGCATTTCGTAAAGATGCAGTCGTGTCAGGCGATACCGTGAATTGGGGATCCGATCTGTTGCCTAAATACCGAAACTTAGGTATTCTCTCTGCGCGCAAGGGGACATTCCAAAGGGCGGTACATTATTCTTTCAAAGAAAATATCACGTTAAAGTATACCCTTGCAAACATAAGAGGTCTAAGGGCCTTGCATTAATACTCGCCCGCCCAGCAACCTATTGTTAAAGGCAACGGCGTTTGACGTCAACAAAGGCGCCTATCGACCAAAATCTCCTCACGCCCATAACATTAGCCGATAACAACCGTTCAGGGCACAAGTTGGTGTTGAATAACTTAAGTCACGCGTTTCCGTAAACAGAAACTTGCATACTTATAAGGGCGCGCGCGCGCACAAACACACTGCAAAAGCAAAGCAGCCAAACTTCTCTCAGAACATACCCTACCCTCTCCCAAGCACGTAAAGTACGCTCGGCATATTGATGTGCGGCGTTAATGAATGCGTGCAAGCAGTGTGAGTAAGCAGGTTCACACATACACAAATGGGAAGCGAAGAAGGGAAGCTGCGAGATGATAGTGGAAGTGAAGGCAAGATGAAATGGTCCCATTATGGCGGATTGCAGACTCGTAAATCTGATGGCCTTGTTTGGCTCGGGGTAATTGGCACTTGTACTTCAAGTTATCGGCAGCGGCGCCTCTACTTCTTCTGCAGAGTTATTGCTCGGCGGGAGTGTGGAAAGTATGGGCAGCTGCTTCATCCGTCAACGTCGCCTGTGAACGTCCACTGGCCCTCGGCGTGCCACAAGGGCGGCGTGGATTTACACGGGGAGAGAGAGATGGATTCGTACATGTGTTTCACTCGACGTCGGGTTAAACAATGGCGGGGACATTATGCAGTTCCTTAATGGGATTCCAATTCAGGATATCGGAGGGCGTTGGTGGGATTTCAATTTCGACTATTAAAGGGGCGTTAAGGAAATTCCATTTCTATTCGGATTTCCAAGATTGCCGGTTTCTTTCTCCGACTTCCAAATTACAGGGCATAGCGGCAGAAACATCACCAGTGTGCAATACCGTTTACTCATGATATCTTGATCATCATCTTTCCTCTGTCGATATTATCCTTCCATTGGGTCTCAAAGCATATCATTTTTCTTTCCCGGCATCTCGTGTCCACACTCCCGACCTACACCAGTATTCCCGACGAAACCCGGTGTTTTGCTATCGTTACACGCATCTCAAACAAGGCGTTCAACACCATTTATCTTGATTCAAAAGTAAATGAACGTTGACTTCGACCCACTCCAGCATTTGGATTAAAAAAGAAAATAGGGAACAGGAGCTCTCGAGGCGTTAAAATATCACGAGTAAATTTACTTTATGGAGGTATAATCTTTCTCGAAGCGAATAAATATATATATATCCAGATTCAGAGATATTCACAAGATATATCGCTGCTGTCAGATTTCAATTTTACGGGCACAATTGAATGCAGCGTTCTCCCGTTCCAAGGGTACACACTTGGGTATGAAAACAAAATGTGATTGGTAAAATACCTCTCCGTTAGCTTGAAAAATTGCAGGCACTATTTACATTTATGTGCAATTCATTTGTGAAGTTGATGGTTCACAAAACTTTATAATAATAATAATAATAATAATAATAATAATAATAATAATAATAATAATAATAATAATAATAAGAAGAAGAAGAAGAAGAAGAAGAAGAAGAAGAAGAAGAACAACAACAACAACAACAACAACAACAACAACAACAACAACAACAAGAATCACTATTCCGTCCTACAAACATACTGGCAACACGCAACAAGGAATATTGAAGAAAAAGAAACGAGAGAGTCAAAAGTCAAAGTCAAAGTAAAAAACCTTTATTCCATTATGAAATGGTTATTCTGCTACACTACAATATAAATTATTTACATAAAATTCACAATAATTGGATTGTAAAATTCTAGGATATATATACGTTCAAGTAAAATTTAAGAAATATTGCTTAAGTTTCCTTTTGAATAAATCAGAACTAACATCTATACATTTTCTTATTTCCAGAGGTAGTTTATTCCAGCAAGCTGGGCCCCTTATTGCCAGAGAGAGAGAGAGAGAGAGAGAGAGAGAGAGAGAGAGAGAGAGAGAGAGAGAGAGAGAGAGAGCCTGAATCTCTCCCGAAGAAAAATAAGACGTATGAAGAAAAAAAAACTAACAACAACGGCGAAAAATCACACAATAAAAGTCCCTGATAAATGGCACGTTTCAAAATCAGAAAGACTCCAATAAGCCGCCTGATGAGATCGGTGTCAAAGGCGAAGACAACCATAATGAAATAATATCTTCCAAACAAGTTTCTTTTGAGAAGAGAGAATAAATAATGGCTACATATCACGCCCATCATCATCATCAACGTAGACCAATTGACCTCTCTAGTGATTGGGCGAAAGCGACTTTACTTGTTGACAAAGGCAAGCTTGCAAGCACCACAGCGCTGTCCACCACAGATATATTTAACGTGGAAATATCTTTGGTTAACGGACGAAGAGACTGTTACGTTGTAATCGGTCAATTCCTTCTCGTATGTACGTAACGTTCAGGCACGACTCTGTATCTCAACATATCTCAATATCGTGCAAGTATCATAAAAGAAGTAAATTCACTTGAAGAGGTCTGAAGACACTCACAATTCTAGGCGAGTCTGTAACTGCAAAATACTCGCCTTCAGTATAAGCAGTCTATTGCAATCATGACTACTTCAAAAATTCCTCGACAATACATACGTGAATACACTGATTTACCGTAGCCCAAATTGTAAGAAATTACGAATGCATTTGGAAATGAAAGCCAATATTACTTTCTTGACGTGGTTAACCTACATGAATAAAAAGACACTGAAAAAAAATTGTCAATAAAAAAAAGAGAAGAAAACATTCATAAAATAACGATGAAAAATGCATAATCGTAAACAATCTAGACAAAAGCAGAATATCCTTAATTCACCCCACCCCACCCCACCCCAAATCTACCCCAATAAAAACAGACCATAAAGACCTCACAAAAAAGAAAATTAAGTTTTAAAAATATTCTAACAGAACACATGTATAAAACCTCTAGCCAAGGGGAGTAGTATATATATATATATATATATATATATTATAGTATATATATATCTATATATATATATATATATATATATATATATATATATCACATCCCCGTGATTCATATACATACATTAAGCTGCAAATGTCCTTTAATATCCAAAACATTTCTAAAAAAGTTAAAAATTCCCCTTTGAGGAATGTGATAAAAATTTTTGATATATATTATATAATATATATATTATATATATATATATATATATATATATATATATATATATATATATATATATATTCACACATGGGTTTCAAAGGTACAACCGAATCGCTGTTATTCTCCCATTTGTATAAATATCAGATTCCGCAAATGACATCAGCCTTATTTTCCCCTGGGAAATGAAAACCCTGAGGAAATCGATTATGATTTGTTGTTGCCTTTGTGACTGGAATGGCTCATGCCCTCCCCAGGGGCCAGGCCGACACACTTGAGCTCGCCTCGAACATCTCTCTCTCTCTCTCTCTCTCTCTCTCTCTCTCTCTCTCTCTCTCTCTCTCTCTCTCTCTCTCCCCGCTGCTCTGGAGCTCCTTCCTTCCCATTTGCTTTTTGCAGTTTTTTTTATATTCTTCTTCTTCTTCTTCTTCTTCTTCTTCTTCTTCTTCTTCTTCTTCTTCTTATTATTATTATTATTATTATTATTATTATTATTATTATTATTGCCCTGCCTTCTTTATTATTATCATTATTATTCAGAACTTCTTTTGTTATAAAATTCGTCTCACATTCCCGTCCTTTACTACACCTTATATTTTTAGTTGTTTTCAATCACAAAAATTTATGAGCAATTTTGACAGATGTTTTAAGCTGTTAAGCGTGATTTCTTTTATTATATACTTGTAATAAGACTAAGTTGTAATATAGGTCTTTTGAGCTTAATATCAGGGGATTGTAAGAGAACTTATGATCGTGATAATATTATCATGCAGAACTCTACTCTTACTAGCTACGAACCTTATAATTTGAAAGCATAAGTTTTCAATAGTTACCATTATTCCTTGAATTGAATTATCGTAGGTACGCTTTAATTCCCTATTTTGTGAAAAAAGACTACACTATCCAATTTCAATGATGAATGTTCATATCCACCTTCAATTTCTTGTTCACATACAGCTTTGCGTACTAGTGTTGGTAAAAGCATTACATATCAGTATCATAAACGTTTTTTGTTGCTATACCACTACCTTCAAACCTTCAATACAAGAAAAAACTGGTACATGATTACGCCACTTGAAATATTACAGATATAGTTTATCATTAGGTCATTAAACCATGCTTTTATAAAGTACTGATAAACATATACTTTAAAAATGGTCTTTACTAATTAGTATTCACATGTACAGTTCTTTGCAGTTCACGCCAACCTGGAAATTACAAATAAAACCTCAAAAATTATGATACAGCATTTTATTTCATGGGTTATGAAACTGGCATTGCAAAAATACAACGTGTTTACATTTCCTTTCATAAATATGGCAGAACAACTGACGCTCACAGTACTTTGCATAATTTCCATAAATTTAATCCTGAGAGAAGTACACAAACCAACGGTTCAAGATTTAAGAGATACTCGCGCCATCTTCCTTTTTAAATGTGGTCGTCTACTTGCCCCCTGATCTATTCATATTTAGACCTATTGATATAAAAAAAAAACAGAAAATAAAATGTTTTTGTTAAAGAAAGTTCAAGTGTATCAGAACCATGGGAAACGCTAACGAAGTTATAAACAAAATAAAGTAATGATATACAATAACGATTTAAAAGTATCAGAAAATATTAAAAATAATAACAAAATAATAATGCAAAAAGTTTTAAAGAGAGTCAGAAAGAAACGAGCACAAAATAACGGACACAATAATTAAATGCAAATCCAATTCCACCGTTCAACTGACGGAGTGGCACAAATAAACAAGACAGGATTATGCGACTGTTTGGGAGGCAGGAAGGAAGGGAGGGAGTGAAGGATGGGGGAAAGAGAGGGAGGGAGGGAGGGAGGAAAGGAGGGAGAGATAAAAGAAGGTAAAGGAGATTACGGATGCTGAGATAGAAGAGAATCGTCATTCTCCTCTACATCAATAGAGGGCAAACATTCCACGAGACGTGAGGGTACCGACAGAGCTGACTTTTCAAGTCATTTATCATGTATGGGGGGGGCGGGGGGGGGGGAGGGGGGGGAGAGCAGCCAGCCATTTCCCTACGGAGGGGGCAAAAATCTCTCTCTCTCTCTCTCTCTCTCTCTCCGTTATATATATATATATATATATATATATATATATATATATATATATATATATATATATATATTACAAAACAAACCTCCTTTGACAGTACTAAATTTTCTACTGTGATTTGCTCAAATTGGCATTTGAGCGAGAGAGATCACACACACACGCACACACAATTATATAATGCCAATTTTATCAACTCTAGAAAATTTAGTTCTGTCAAAGGAAGTTTGTTGTAAGATATGGAATATAACTATTCTTCAAAATGTGGGCAAACTCCTACGCAAGGACCAGAAAGTTTAAACCTTAAAAGGCCGAATATTATACATGCATATGTCCATTTAGGGAAAGTAGAGCCGAACAAGGATTTTAGAGATGAATACAATGGATATGACATTAAATAAACAAAACAGAGAAATTAATAGGCAATATGTTGTGTGTAAAGTTCCTAGAGCATACCTCAAGTAATCCCTCAAAGTTATGAACATCACTATTTTAGCGCTTCTGGGAATAGTGGTCCAAAAGGTTTTTCAATTAAAAATTTAAATGAATAGTGTTCCAAAGTTTTCAAAGCAAAAAATAAATAAGTGAACATAACTAAGAAGAGCTCTGGCAACAGAGGACATGATACCTTAACGGAAAACGAATACGGCTTCTTTGAACTATAATAACCTCGATACTTTACAATAAAGTCAATATAAAACCGCACGAGGAGAGACGCCACAAAAAGAGACGCATGACCGTTTCATGGCACAAGAAAAGGAATCATCATGATTATAAAAGCTCGCTGGAAAGCCCGCGCTGGAATCCGACAGTCAACGAGCTAATGACAGTTGGCAAACATTACGAAGACACATTCGGTGGAATACTCGGCGGTGACACTGGGAAAAAATCGGTGGAATTCTCAACGGAAAAGAAATAAAAGAAAAATTTAATCGACCGTCATTGAACTTGCTTTGAACCAGCGTAGTTGCGAATTCTGAAATTGTGTGGCACAACTTAAAGTGACTTCAAAGAGAGAGAGAGAGAGAGAGAGAGAGAGAGAGAGAGAGAGAGAGAGAGAGAGAGAGAGATTTAAATTCCTCATCCTCAGTTGGACCGTTTTTTTTTTTTTTTTTTTTTTTACGAGATGTGACGAATGATGTGAGTTCAAAGCAACGCTACTTGACGGTACATTCAGGGTGAGGCTACATAAGCCTATGTAAGAGCGCACAGTACTACAATATAACATCCGTCACCGGAGGCAGCTCCGTTACTCTCTTCTTTAACATTCGCTTTTTTAGGCCTAAAGCTTTACCTTAACGTGTTAAACTTTTCTCACTATTGTTTACGGACGTTTTTCCCATTCATTTTTCTACTAATGGCCTCCCTCCGAAACTTGACTAAACTTTTCTTCCCTGGAGTCTACTAATAAAAAATAAATAAAAATACAACAAAGCGAGAGAGAGCAATGCGGAGCCACATTTTAAGAATTTTTACTTGTCTTTAAATATAAAGAAGATTGCAACCATTAATAAACTAAATCCGCATATAAATATAGTATGTACACTCCCGAAGTAGAGCGAATTGGATATTAAACGACATTTGTTGCTTAACGTTAGTAAATATACGGTGTATGTCATTATATCCTACAAATTCACATAATACACACACACACACACACACACACACACAACAACACACATATATATATATATATATATATATATAATATATATATATATATATATAATTACAATGTACTTACAAACACATGAACGAACATACATGGTTACTCCAAGTGGTGACAAAGAAAGAAAGGAATTTCGCACTAAACGCGTGTCTTCTACACGTTTAACAAATCCATCCCCTCCCTCCTTCACTTATCGCCCTGAGCCCCCCCCCCCCCCCCCCCCCACCACCAAACTAAAAAATAAGAAGGCGCGCAGCCGACCAGGCCAAACCGATAACGGAAATACAATGGGGAGAAAATTGTATTTTCATATAATAAGAATGTGTGGGAGCAACGCGTCCCCATCCGAACAATGGATTCTCCTCCCTATTAAAATGACATTCAAACGCGATGGCTGTGGTGACGACGACTGTGCGTGACCTTTTGGGAGGTCTGGTTTGGACCAAAAGTTCGGGCGAAATCAACCGAAGGTGCGCCCTTCTGCTGCTGCTGCTGCTGTTTCTGCTGTTTCTGCTGCGTTGAATTCTTCCCTGTTTGACATCGTTTTGGATACAGATGAATCAACATAAGTGCTGACTTAAGATAAATAAAATAAAGCTGGTAATCACTCTGCTTAATTCTTCCCTGTTTGACATCGTTTTGGATACAGAGGTGAATCAACGATGGATGCTGACTTAAGATTCAAATAAAATAAAGGCTTGGGTAAATCAGCTGCTGCGTTGAATTCTTCCCTATTTGACATCGTTTTGGTTACAGAGATGAATCAACGATGGACGCTGACTTATGATTAAATAAATAAAAAAAAAGTCTTCGGTAAATCAGCTGCTGCGTTGAATTCTTCTCTATTTGACATCGTTTTGGTTACAGAGATGAATCAACGATGGATGCTGACTTATGATGAAATTAAATAAAGGCTTGGGTAAATCAGCTGCTGCTTTGAATTCTTCCGTATATGATGTATTTTTGGATGTAAAGAAATGAATCAACTGTCGATGTTGACTTGTGGAGTACGAGCAAGGCGTGGGGAAATACGCATAGGCGTTTACATAGCTTCTACGACCACTTCCCTGTTTGACATTGTATCAGAGAGGAGGTCCTATGTTTATTTCCAATTTAAACATAAGGAAAAAAAAGGCAATGACCTTCAGTAAGGAAAACTCATTTGTTTTCAGTACTTCAACTGTACTTGTACAATTCATTACCGTATACAGACTACAGCTGAATACACAAGTTAAAACACGAGGAAGGAAACGGGTAAGGATTTTCAGTACGGTAAGCTCATTTGTTTTCAGCATTTGCATAATTTATTACTTTATACAAATACTACAGCAAAATGACGATGACAACTGGCAAATCTTTAAGCTTCGCAAACAATTCAAAAAGGATGAAACAGAACGGAATTCCCGCTCGTTTAAAAATCAGACCCAGAATACACGGAATAGCTCCAACCAGTCCCGCACGGAGAGAGAGAGAGAGAGAGAGAGAGAGAGAGAGAGAGAGAGAGAGAGAGAGAGAGAGAGTATCTCCCTGGACAGTTACTGGCCTGAAGGGGAGGCGATCAACAGAGTGGAAGATGCCCCTCTGTTGAAACATCAAAATCCATTGCAGGGAGTAAACCAATAAACGCTTGCACCATTGAAACTACCGACAGCATACCACTGGTTTACCATTTTATTTTGCATAGCAGAGAGAGAGAGAGAGAAGAGAATAAGACTAGAGAGAGAGAGAGAGAGAGAGAGAGAGAGAGAGAAATTTCATTTCATTCAGGATATGAGCGGTATGATGGAACAATATACAAATTTGATATCAAATAGAAGCAGTGATATACACTACGCGACTCATGTAATAAAATAATAATAATAATAATAATAATAATAATAATAATAATAATAATCATAAGAATAATAATAATATCTTGGATGATGGCCCTATTTGAGGCAAACTTCGTTGAAAAGAATGACACCGTATGCCGCTGAGTTTAATATTGGCAAACTGGGAGGGCGAACAATAATTTCAACTACTTATAGAGTGCCATTCACTTCAACGAAATAACAACAACAACAACAACTTATAAGTAAACATGTTATACACAGTAATTTTGTGGGTCTCTTTTTCAATCTTAAGAAGGAAACTGACAGAAGTTTTTTGTTAATAATAATAATAATAATAATAATAATAATAATAATAATAATAATAATAATAAAAGTTGCGTGAATCTTAAAATGGAGAAACAAATCCACAGTTGTGTAACTGTGCAAATATACCTATTTTCAAATATATTTGTACAGAGTACTACACACACATAACTGTGGACTTGCTTCTCCAACATGAAAAACTGGCACAAAACCAAACATACAAACAAACAAACGACATTCGCTACCGACATGTAAACAACACAGCCTCTCAGTTCACTAAGAAACTCGCCCGACTCAGGAGGCCTACCTACTGCACACCACAGGCCCGGTGACATAAGCGCCGAGTCTTAAAAACTACTTGGAAACACTTCACGAAACATTACTAGCTCTTCAGGTCCTCTCTCACTGGGAAACTGCATTCATAGTGCTGAGGGAATAAGGAAATTGAAGAAAAGAAAGAAGACCCAACGGCCAAGACCAAGTTATGTAAAGACGTTGGG
>NC_061089.1:58034701-58052201 GCF_015104395.2 Macrobrachium nipponense
TATATATATATATATATATATATATATATATATATATATATATATATGTTCAGCCGAAACCAACGCACTGAGGAAGTCTCTTTACGGAGGATCAGATAACGTTACCGGAATTAAATCGGTGACTGGATTATCATCACTGTATAAAACAATTTCTGACTGTGGCTAGTAAAGGGAATATATATATATAATATATATATATATATATATATATATATATATATATATATATATATGTATGTATACGTATATGTATATGTACTATATGTGTATATTATATAATATATATATATATATATATATATATACATATATATACATATATATATATATATATATATATATATATATATATATATATATATATATATATATATATATAATATTATATATAGCCTGCTACTGCATACCCAAAAAAGGAAATCCTTTAAGCTATGCTAATGTCACTATTATTCACTAATACTTACGCTCCAGAAATTACGAGAGAGAGAGAGAGAGAGAGAGAGAGAGAGAGAGAGAGAGAGAGGTGGGGGCTTACCGATAGTAAAATAGTACAACATTATGAAATATTCCATCATCGTTACTGATGGGCAGACTACTTTGTTGAGACATGGAAGTTTATCAACGGAAAAAAAATAACATCGCATTTATTGTCATTAAAACACTAGATTATTTCAGCAGCCGTAGGGAACCAACGAATTCATATTTTTCTACCGTATTTATATTACATTAAAGGCATCTGCTGTTTTATATCATCCGCCATTGAAATGCGTTCATTTAATGATTGTTTTTTTTAATACCTCGCACAAAAATATTTCATCGTCGTACATCATTTGAACAAATCATTCTTTTTTTTTTAATAAGGCTTAATATAATGATTTTAAATATGGCATGAAAAAAATTGCACATCTATTCCACCGTTAAAGTGCGTCAGCTGTAAAAAAATAATTCATATTAAATATGATTAATTTCATTTTTAAAAAATTGATCTAGATCCCTGTTTCATCATAACTCATTAAATAAAAATCTATAATCGCTAGCAAAAAAAAAAAACGCTTGGGAAATGTACCATGTATTCAAAAGTGATTTTGCAAGGAAAAAATCACTTTTTCTGATATTACACTGATTTTACAATACTGAATGGAATACTTTCCAGTCAAAATACCTAATCTGCTTCAGCTAATTTTTACTAACTGATGTGATGCACAGTAAAATCAACTTCAAATGCACCTTTTATCGAGCTTCAAACCTGATATAAAATTTTTTTCTAATGATTTCTCAAATACGAAAAGAAAATATTTAACAGAGATTACAATCCTATGCCTTGGTAATTCATTTTTTTTTCTTGAAATTGAAGAATACAGACGGTTAAGACAATCTCCTGAAAAACGAAAGGAGAAAAGAGATCTCCGGCCCAATCTGACTATCTTATATATATATAATATATATATATATATATATATATATATATATATATATATAGTATATATATACAGGTCATTAGTAAACTGTGGTGGTCATAACCATGGCTAAAATGGTTGGATGCAGCAAGTCACCTGATCTCAAAAATGAATTGCTGAGAACCGGGATATACCTAACTCTCCTACGAGGAAAAAGGGTGTGTATACAATAAATAAATATAAAATAAATAAATATATAATATATATATACTTATATATATATATATATATAGAGAGAGAGAGAGAGAGAGAGAGAGAGATAATATAAACGTAATATGTGCAAGCTAGCCCGCACGCATCCACAGGAGTATACGCATTTGTGTGTGTCAGAGAGAGAGAGAGAGAGAGAGAGAGAGAGAGGAGAGAGAGAGAGAGGCACACGTACCCACAAAGGCTTCCGACATCACCCAGTCGGTTAATGAGCCTAAGATCAAGAGATGATAGATCCGAGGGTCCCCAAAAAAGGGGGGATTGCTCTACGTGTCTGGTATTGATTCTCAGCAGGAAGTCCTTTTCCCGTAAGTCGTAAAAATATGCGATCTTACGGTGTTACATCTCGTAAACTTCCATTTATGCGATGAGTAAGTGGGAGGGAAAAACACCCGCTCTGTTAGTTCGCCATATGCTTCGCTTATTGTCACTCACGGGAAGGCGACCCCAGCCTCGACACAAATAAGGTTAGATCATGTAATATGGATAGTAATTAGCAGGGTAATAATATAATATAATATAAATAATCATTACCTACATTATTTATAATACATATAATATAAACAATCATTACTATCAAAATATATAGTATATAATATAATATAGAATGGTGTAATTTAATATAACATACTACAATATAATCTCCTATATTATAGACTGAAAATAATGAGCAGAGTACCGACAATAACGCTACTGTCTTCTGCATATGAGATGCGGTAAGAAAACTAAAGATGGGTTCGGACAGCACGTGAATGGGTGGCCGAGATGATTCACCGAAATGCATCTACCATTTGCTGATGGGTATGGGGATGGCAACCTCATCCCTTATTAATACGTTTGATTATGAATAGATGGACAACACCTTCTAGAACCAACCTTTATCTTCTCATTCATATCATTAGCACTGTATAAATATGTCACGGCCATTACTCTAACACGGCTACTACTAATAATAATGACGCTACTGACGACGATAATAGCGTAGCCGGCATTCCATTCGCATGACCTCGAAATTGGGAGCCATTATCGCGTGGTGGACGCAACAGAACAGGCACTGGGTGGGTTCGACACCCGAAACATCGTTAGGAATATCGTAAAGAAAGGGGTTTCCTCTGATGGCCGTAATAAAACCGTAATCTTAGTAATAACTCCCCGTCCTGTCCTAATAAATAAACCACCCGCGGTTACATAGTTAGTTAGGAGAACAAAATGAGTAAAAACGTCATAAAAATGGGTGGGGGTGTTTGGGGGTAGGGGAAGGGAGGAGAGAGGTGTTCGGGGTAGGGGAAGGGAGGAAAGGGGTGCTAAGGGTAGGGGAAGGGAGGAGAGGAGTGTCAAGGGTAGGGGAAGGGAGGAGAGGGAAGTTAAGGGTAGGGGAAAGGAAGCGAGGAGTGATAAGGGTAGGGGAGAGAATGTTAAGGGTCGGGGAAGGGAGGAGAGGGATGTTAAAGGTAGGGGAAGGTTGGAGGACAGTTTGGTGGGGGATTAGATAAAGGCCAACGACCCCCCATCCCCTCCCCCAACGATTCCCCCTCCTCAATCCCCTCTCCTCTAATCCCCTTCCCTCACCTCTTCCGGCATTTTTCCGAGTATACCAACACATATTTCCATAATTAGCAACAGCGAAAAAAGTGACGCGCAAGATATCGCTTGCAGATATTTCCTTTCCTGGTTTTAATGAGATGCACGATAATGCTACTTTGTTTTCGTACTCTCTTTGATGTTCGGAATTATACATTTTGACTGTTTTTTGTAGAACAAGATCACCACGATATGATTTATACCCTTTTAATAATACCTCATTATCAAATTTATGTTTAGGCTAAACATTGATATTATTGATGAGAATAAACTAAGTAGCTTACACTGAGAGAGAGAGAGAGAGAGAGAGAGAGAGAGAGAGAGAGAGAGAGAGAGAGAGAAGATTGGAAACAATCAAGACATTACATCGTATACCAAAGTAGAGCAATTTTAAAGGAAATTTAAATACCCAACTTAATGACACTTCCAGCTCGATCGAACAAACCCGGAAACAATAAACATAAAGCGATTATTTGCAAGAGGACGACATGTTTCAATTGCACCAGGACTGAAATAAACACCCTCGGGCTAATTCACATATACATTGAAACCATGGCCAAAATACAGCGGTGATAGTAGCAATAGTGGTAGCAGGAGCAGAACATTTTGATTTAAATGGGTTTTCGTGTTAGGTCGTCATTTGCGGGCTAGTGTCGGGCGCCCCGCCATTCTTGCCTTCCTATTTCAGCTCTGGGGGACAATTTACCTGAGTTATGCAAACCGAAACCGTACTTAGAACCATTATTTGAGATTAACTCGGAACGACATTCACGTCGAAGAGGGAATTGAAAGCAAGACGCACAAGTTATGGTGTGTTACGCCAAACAGCTATTTTTACTCCAATACAACAAGGTGCACAATCCTTTACAACAGGTATTTTTCTTAAAATACAACAAAGTGCACAAGCTGTAGTGCCTTACACCAGAGGTAGTTTTCCGCAAATACACCATGGGCTATGGTTCCAATTACACGTATACATGTACACCATCTATGCAGATTTACGTGACATCCATTTGTAAGCGCACACGCGAGAGCATGAAAACTCCACAGGTAAAAGACGAAAGACACTCACGGAATGAATCTTATTAACCTGACGTGAGTCTTGAGAATCGCAGTAAGTGAACCATTACCTCGGTGAAGTTCCCTTCGAGACGCCCACGGCACCAGCAATTGTTCCTTTTGTCGACGTCCTCTCGACGTGTGAAGTCACATCCAGGAGACATTTATGAGACGGGTCTCAGCATTAACGATCCTAGTGCAACTCGAAGAAGCATACGTAGAAGAAGCTCTCCCCCCTCCCCCTTTATCCCTCGACTCTTCACCCCCTTCCCCAGCCACCCCCACCCCTAGCCCCATAAACTTGTCATCCAAATAGTTTCGTGACACTCGACCGACGCTCATGACATTCTTCCGCCGCGGGGCAAAATTTTAAAAAACCTTTTTTTCCTTTTTGAAAAAATGGTTTTCTTTTCCAATTAAAAAAAAGAACGCTCGACAAAGGGCAGCTATGACGCTAATAGCGTCATTGACGTCGGACGCTCATTGTTATATTATGCACTAGGCCCCCTTCGACACCAGCTCCGAGCGGCTCAGCCCTCACCCTGGCTGAGGGCGGTTATTAGAGTAATGCCTGAAATGAAATGACCTCTGCCAAATCCGTCTTCGTGTGTCATTTAATACCCAGCTTTATTTCGCAAGAGAACTATTAGGTTGTCTGCGCCACTTCCGCACTCTTCTCCCTCCCTCCCTTCTCTTATGCAAAGAATGACATCAGGCCCTTGCTATATTTACAGCTGTCGCCTGAAATGTCATCTGCTTCGCTCAGATTCTCACCATTCGGGCCATTTTATCGTAATTCAGTAAGATTGCCAAGATCACGTTTCGCAGGTGAACAGACGTGAAGGACACACGAGAATGTGGAATTTCAGGTGATTTCCAAAAATATCAAATATGCAATATAAACAGAAATATCCTGCACGGAAAAAAGAACATTTGAAAAATAAACACACACATTCAGAGGCTTTTCACTTTTTTGAACGTTCCCGAAAATACCAAATGAATGAGTTTTTCCATTCTTAAAGATTCAACTTAGGTCATAATTCCATTAACTGATAATACAGGTTTTAAGATGACGTCAAACGTAAAGAATTCAGAGCCCCTTTTTATATGTCTTTCTGTAACACCCGCATAAAAACCACGCAAAATATTCACATCCGACAAAGCATTTAAAGAACAAAGTACGTAAACAGGCACCGTCCACACCACACGCCTAAAGCAAAACAAAATGGACTTCACTACGTCACACAAGTTTTAGCGCAACGATCGCCAGCTTGAAAGCAGGTTTTCCTTCAGGTTGTCTTCCCCATGCACTAGCAATATCTATAAAGAAAAGGATTCCCGAACCAATTCATTGCACAAATGGACCGGCTGACACGCTATGCAACATGGCGCAGCGAAATGCAATCTTCCGTGATTTGCCTTTGATTGGTTAATTGATTGGCTGATAGGTCTTCATTTAACTGCCGTTGCAACAACAATGGTCGCTGACAATACATACATAAATGGGATGAACAGTACAGGTATTGAATCCCGTCTGCTCATGCCGTGGTTCGCGCCAGCAAATAAATAAATAAATATATAACGTCAGGTTAGCAAACTTATTCCTTAAGACTCGCCGAAGAACTGGAAGCCTGCAACCTTTTGGTGTCACTCTATCCAGAGACTAAAAGTTTCATAGTTAAGATAAAAACTCATCTCGAATTTTAATATTTTACTTAATTTTGTATGCACTTGTTTATTAATTTGTTTATTTACTTTTTATTTATATATTAATTGATCCCTTCTGTCTGTCAAATGAACGCCATATTCTTTGGAAGCTTGAATTTCAAGTCAGAGGCCCCTGTGGGCTTGCTCAATATGAATGAGGTTCATTTTCTGAATAATAATAATAATAATAATAATAATAATAATAATAATAATAATAACATAGGTATGTATGCTTAGTTTTATAGAAGTAGAGACCAAGAGTCTTGCGAAACGCCTTAAGAGAGAGATTGATTCAGTCCCCAAAAAGATCTTATTTCAACTCGAAGAATAATAACTCTTTAACTCTCCAGCATCAGTCTCGATCATTTCTTCCAGCAGTGGCGTCAGCTCCATTCAGGTGCCACATTTCACTGTTCACTGAAGCGATTTCCACCGCTCTCCTCACTTCCTTCACTGCCTTTGTTTGGTTTTTCTTCTGGAGTCTTATAAGTTTTATTTTTAATTCTAGCATTTTTCTTTATGTTGCTTTATATAAGGTTTTCTATTACGCCGAGACAGGATAAAGAGAAAATTACCAATGAGAGATCGTGGGTGAAAATTTTCCCTCTCTTAATAACAAATAAATTATATACATACATATATATATATATGTGTGTGTGTGTGTATACATATACATATCTATATATATAATCTGCTACATAGAGAGAGAGAGAGAGAGAGAGAGAGAGAGAGAGAGAGAGAGAGAGAGAGAGAGAGAGAGAGAGAGAGAGACTCGAATAAATCTGGTATACGTTCGGAAGCTGTGTGGGTTTATTTTCGAAACTACAGGAAAATATTTTCGTCAATGGTAAAATATTCACTGTAGTGTAAATCTCTTTGCGTCTAAATTTACTGGCTAACTATAGGCTTTGTGGGGGAGAGAGCTCCACAACGCATAATTTATAGATATTAAAATACAATACAAATGAGTCCATCGTTTTCATAATTACTTGAAATATTTACGCTAAAGGTTTAATTTTATGAAAAACCGAGAAAAACTAAACTTCAGCATACCTAACGCCCCATATATATTTAATCATACTAAAATGAAAAATACTGTCAAGAACCATCTTCGATTTTGATACGAAATTTCTGAAATCTCAAATTAAAAAAAATATTATAACCTACAACTTTCCCTGCATTAACTTTAAACAGAAAGTAGATGAAAAAGCAACACACACACACACACACAGAAAGAGAGAGAGAGAGAGAGAGAGAGAGAGAGAACCCTACCTCAGAGATAGCGGAGGCATGACCATCACCCTCATCACCGTCGAACGACCCCCGAAAAAAAGGAACCGCGGGCTACGGCGAAATCTGAGTCAGCATTCATAAAAATCCCTTTGTAGCGACGCCGACGAAGGCGCTGACGACGGAGGACCCCGCAGCAGCAGCGGTAGCAGCAGGGGTATGGAGACGACACGTCCATCCAACCGTAAGACCGATAAATGATATTACTTGGCACTTGACCAAAGTCTTCCTCTCCCCTTTCCGCTCCCTGCCCACCAAATTCCCCAAATCTATGAAAGCCCATCCATAACCCTGACACCTAAAAGAACAAGAAGATAAATTAATTACTTCTGTTCTGTTTCCAAGGCGTCTTCCGATCTGCTGCGTCAGCTGATTTGTTTGTAATCGTATTCACACTTCATTTCAGAAGGAGAAACTGCCAGAATAATCATTTTTATATTAATAATACTGATATCACCGAAACCATCACAATATCATAAGAATACGCATGAAAATTACCATAACTAAAGATCTCCACTTTATACCTTTCATACCAAAATCATTCTACTCAACTTTTCTTTAAAACATTTAGTCAACTTTTCTTTGTGTGTGTGTGTGTGTGTGTGTGTGTGTGTGTGTGTGTGTTCAATAAATACACAAAACATTTGTGAACAAACAGACGAAAAATGGAAACGTTTGCGCAGTACAAACTTGTTTGTTCCCAAAGGACTATACAGCTACTTCCCCCCATATATATCAAATACTGATGACGACTTTTTTCCCTCTTTTTTTGTGTTCTACAAAAGCTTGGCCTCCCTAGAGGAAAAAATACAAAAATAAAAGTTTCCAAGAGCGAAGTTTGGTAAACGCTTCGAACGCACCAGTTTCTTTTCATTTTATTCTATTTTGTTCTTTTTTTTATTGTTTTTTTTTTGGGGGGGGTGGGTTGGGACGACGGTGGTATTGGCATTCTCGAATACTCTTGAAAGTACTTCTTATTCTTAAGGCTGACACCTGCCACCCAAGCGCAGCCTGGAAGCCGACTACTGGTATAGTCCAGAAAATACAGAAAAATATACACGAGAAAAATAATTATCCTTAAGGTGAGGAAATATTAATTTTTAATATAAAAAAAAAACCAGAAGTGATAAAAAATAAGTGATAACAATCACAAAACGAAAAAAGTGAAGTTATTAAAAAAAAAATAATAACAATGAATAATGTGAGAGGGAGAGAGAGAGATAACATACACCACTAATAATACTATTAATAATGAGAGAGAGAGAGAGAGAGAGAGAGAGAGAGAGAGAGAGAGCCAACCCACCGAAATCTGAAGTAGAAGACTCCGAAGTAGATTGTTACGTCAACGGTCGTAAGTCAAAGTATTAAAAGAATGGCGTCTTATAATTACACGCTTCCGAAGGCGGAACTTGACCATCTTGAAGTCGTAAACAGTAATGCATTACATCCGGGGACCTCTCTCTCTCTCTCTCGTGAAACCCAGTCAATCGCACGAACAAGAAATTTAACAGTAACCATGTTAGATCACATCCAGGCAACCAGTACCCGCAAACATGTTAGTATACATATGTAAGTAGCGGCATACACAAAGAAAGAAACAAGCTGCGTGAACTTATGTATGTATGTGTGAATATATATATACAAGTATACATGTATATATATAAACATAAGTATATATGTATCTAAGTGTATATAGTATATATATATATATATATATATATATATATATATATATAATATTATATATATATATATGTGTGTGTGTAGCACACACACTTAGGCATCTAGGTGCATTCCACAAACAAGCCCACGTTAATGACGCCAACTTCGGTACACCGTTGCTTAAAAGCAAATCGCCAAACAGGCAGACGGTAACAGACAGATTTACAAACACGGCGTCTCATAAAGCACTTGCCTAATTTCTTACAGCGGCTAACGAGCAACACAGCCTTTTCAACGTAAATAACTCCAAATAATAAACATCAAACCGACAGCCAACCCCCTTCTCTCTCTCTCTCTCTCTCATCTCTCTCTCTCTCCTCTCTCATCTCTCTCTCTCTCTCTCTCTCTCATTTTTAGAATAAGTATATGCTGAATGAACAACCTTGCGTTTCAATTAACTATAAAAAAAAAAGGAACTTTAGGTATCATTTTTGCATAAGAGAATGGACACTGCATTCATTTTTAACACTGTTTCTTAGTAATTAGGATTACATGAAAGGAAGGCGCACCCACACACTTAGTGAGAGAGAGAGAGAGAGAGAGAGAGAGAGAGAGAGAGAGAGAGAGAGAGAGAGAGAGAATGTATTTACATGAAATAATAAATATGTAACATTATTAGATTTCCCATTACCAGACATTTTCAGTTATTATTATTATTATATTATTATTATTATTATTATTATTATTATTCATTATTATTATTATTATTACCTAAAAATCATGCACAAGTTACCCTTATAGAATCGGATAAGACATGAGCAAAATGTTGAAGCTATGCATATAAAAAAAGATTGCCTCACATCTACAAGAGGTTTTATATAAAATGTCAAAATCCTTTTATTTTTTTTTTTTTTTGCTTTTGCATATAACCTTAATCTCTGCCAAGAAAATGCGGAAAAGAATAATTATAAATAGTCGTTGTTTTATTTCCATTTTCATTTAAATCAGAAAAGGATGTTTTTTCTTGAAATGGGGTTAAGTATATTCTTACTTAAAAAAAAAATAATATATTCATTGATTTTCAGCGACAAAATTCGTAAGTGCCGAACCACGAATGAGATACGTAGATTATAAATAACTCTGCTTACTTTCACAGATTTTGCTAGTCAGCGCATCCATACAAAAGAGTAAAAAAAAAAAAAAAAAAGGACTGAAAATAATGATATACGACAGCCTTCTAAATAGATCAGGAGGCCTATCCGCATACACGAATTCTGTACGGTTACTGTAGTCGCCAGTATTCCATCTTCCAAGAGATTTAACAAACAAAATGGAGAGAGAGAGAGAGAGAGAGAGAGAGAGAGAGAGAGAGAATGTCTAGGAAAAATCGAAATTTTCATCACTCCAGGATTTTCTAATCCCCTTATTCTCTCGCCCTTCTTTTCTCACCTTTCGTTCCCCTTTATCTCGCTTTTTTTTTTTTTTCCTCGCTTCAAAGCAGGAGTAGGGTAAGGGAGGGTAGGAGAGACTATGGGGGAGGGAGATGGGGGTAGGAGAGAGGGGGGGCAGGGGGTGGGGGTGCGCCAAGAAAGGGCGGCGCTGAAAACTCCCTCCAAAGGCAACTACTCGAGCGGAAGTTACGACTGCTTAGACGACGGCGACCTATCGGAGGGAACGGAGGTATTTATACGGGGAGAGAGAGAGAGAGAGCGAGAACGGAGATATTTGTAAGAGAGAGAGACCTTACCTTACAGACCTTACAGTTCGTTCGGGTTTGCCCAGGTCCCTCAGTGTGATGGCACCTCTAATGTCTACCAGAGAGTTGCTAGTACATCTTCCGGTATATTTTGCATCTTCCAATCTTGGATGGTCTGGGATGCAGTTTAGATATTTGTCGAGCTTATTCTTAAACACATCTACGCTCACTCCCGATATATTCCTCAGATGAGCTGGCAACGCATTGAATAGACGCTGCATTATCCCCGATGTGCTGGTGCGTAGTGGATTAATGTCCTGTTGTGCTTCCTTTTTTTCCTCGGTTATTGGTTTTGGGCACCTAATTAATCTACCTCTGCTTGCTTCTTTCTGATATTTTTAGTTCCATGATATTTTTTTCTGTTATTCCTTCTATCTGTTTCCATGCCTGAATTATCATGTAGCGTTCTCTTCTCCTTTCCCTAGATTATATAATTTTAATGGTTGTAGTCTTTCCCAGTAGTCAAGGTCCTTAACTTCTTCTATTCTAGCTGTGAAGGACCTTTGTACACTCTCTATTTGTTGCAATATCCTTTTGATAGTGTGGGTACCATATCATATTGCAATATTCAAGTGGACTACGAACATATGTTTTATAAAGCATAATCATGTGTTCAGCTTTTCTTGTTTTGAAGTGCCGTAACAACATTCCCATTTTTGCTTTACATTTTTCCAAAAGAATTGCTATTTGATCATTGCATAACATGTTCCTATTCATCATCACACCAAGGTCTTTAACTGCTTCCTTATTTGTGATTGTCTCATTATTAGGTCCCCTATATGCATATAGCTTTCCTTCTCTGTCTCCATAATTTATTGATTCAAATTTATCAGAGTTAAATACCATCCTATTTTCCTCTGCCCAATCATATACTTTGTTAAGGTCTCTTTGTAGAGCGTTCCTATCTTCATCACAAGTAATTTCTCTACTTATTCTTGTGTCATCAGCGAAACTACTCACTACCGAATCCTTAACATTACTGTCTATGTCTTCAATCATAATAACAAACAGTATTGCAGCTAACACCGTACCTTGTGGCACACCGGATATTACCTTGGTTTCATCCGATTTCTCATGGTTTGCAATAACTATCTGTTTTCTGTTGTGTAAAAAATTCTTTTCTTTTAACCATCTTCCTATTTTATCTACGATATTGTGTTTTCTAATTTTCTTTGCTAATATATTATGGTCTACTTTGTCAAAAGCTTTTGCAAAGTCTAGATAAACCACATCTGTTTCATTTCCGCTTTTCATATTTTTGAATATGTTCTCACGGTGGACTAACAGTTGGGTTTGTGTACTTTTTCCGGGTACGAAACCGTGTTGTCCTATATTAACAAATTATTTTTTATTAAATGTTTCATAATATTTTTCTTCATTACCCTTTCATACACTTTCATAATATGTGATGTTAGACTCACAGGCCTATAATTACTTGCCTCAAGTCTTGATCCACTTTTGAAAGTAGGGGTGATATATGCTAATTTGTGCTCATCATAAATCTTGCCTGTATCTACACTTTGTCTTAATAATATTGCAGTGGCTTTGCGATAGAATGAACTACTTTCTTTAACAAAAATAGCAGGGATTCCATCAGGCCCTGCAGCAGCTCCATTTTTAATTTCATTAATTGCCTGCACAAATTATGCAGCTTCATTAATTTCTATGTCAGCTAGATATTCACTATTTTCGTCCCTTACTTCTATATCATTATCTTCATTATCTATTCTAGGGGTGAATTCTCTCTTATATCGTTCTGCCAGTATGTTGCAAATTCCTTCCTTTTTTTCATTCGTTAATCTCCCTTCAATTCTCAGAGGGCCTATTTCTATTCTTCTTTTATTCATCTTCTTCGCATATGAGTATAATAGTTTGGGGGGGGGTTTTGCTTGATATTTAATAGGGTTTTTCTTCCAATTCCCGTTTTTCATTTTCTTTTGATTGTATAATCTTTTGTTCTGCATTTTCTATCTTAGCTTTTTTAGTTCTATAACTTTCCATGCATTTTTTTCTTTTGCAAGACCTTTTTTCCACTTTCTGATTTTCTGGAACAAGATCCTTCTGTCTCTTGGTATGCATGAATGATGTTTACTTTTCTTCTTCGGTATATATTTATCCACTATTTTCTCTAATATTTTTTATATAATATCTCCGTATTTACCCTTATGTCATCGCTTACGAAAATGTTATCCCAATCTTTGTTTAATTCTTCATTTATTTCTGACCATTTTATATTTTTACTATGTAGAAGTTGTTATTTTCCATATCCTTCCCACTTTTTCATTTCTTGCTTATCTCTGTTTTCACTTGCTTTGGAATGAACTGTTTAATTTCTATGACATTATGGTCTGAAATACTCGCATTATAAAAACTATTATTTCTTTAACATAATTCACCTCGTTCACAAATACTAGGTCTAAAGTATTTTCCTTTCTTGTTGGCAGGTGATTTATTTGTGAATGTTGTATTCTAGTAGCATATCTAATAGCTTTTCGAATTGCCTCTTATCTTCTGCACTACTATTACTCTCTTTTTTATATGTATAAGTACATCCACAATCTCCTATTCGTTCTTTCCATTCTATGAAAGGAAAGTTGAAGTCACCAGATAGGAGAATAGTCCAGTCCTTGTGATTTCTACATATATCATCCAATTTTTCAATTATTAAGTCAAACTCTTTAGTATTAGGAGGTCTATTATTACATGATTCATTAATTTTTCAGATTCAAATTCTACCGCTATTAGTTCAACATTTCTGAGTTTACTATATTTCTCATATATTTTCCTTGTTGTGTCTTTCCCATATATTGCGGTTCCCCCTTGATTCCTATTTTTTCTATCTGATCTATAAGTTTGGAACCCTTTTATTTGATCATCATTCCAGTCTCTTGGGAATACCAGGTTTCACTTATATTCATTATATCTATTTTCTTTTCAATTTGGGTTAGTTCTTCTAAGTACTCTATTTTTCTTTTTGAGTTACTCGTAACTAAACCCTGCGCATTCATCACTATGATGGTTTGCGTGTTTTTCTCCTTCATTTAATATTGGTAGTAATAAGGATTTCCCATGTCTCTTTCCTGTTCTGGTATGTTGTTCTTTTTTTCATTTCCAGAAATTCTGACATTAAAAAATCCAACTTTTCCATAATATTTGATCTTCCTTCATCATAATTATTCATTTTGTGTCTGAATCTGCAATTTTCTCCGTTTCTGCAATATCCTCTTGCATAATAAATACAGTTATTATCCCTTGAGTAGAATTTTGGAGCTGATGCATTGAAATTTTTTGCTGACATCTCTGCATATCTCATTGGTGGTTTGCTTTTCTCTTTTACCTGATAGTTCTTGATTCTCTCTTTATTTGTTTTCTTTCTTTTATTTGGTTTGGATTTTTATTTACTTGGTTTGGTTATTTATTTGATTATGATTCATGGCCTACAGGGTGCATATATTGCATTTTTGTCGAACTTACATCCTTTTCCTTCTTTTAGGTTTTTTGCATATTTTTGGATGCAGATCTCTGCAATCATCCCCATATCCATCTAGGTATGCACATTTACCTATATTTCATAGTTGTGACATACCTTAAGGATGTTTGTAGTAACATCTTTCTCCAAATCTGCAATTCCCTCTTTTCAAAAGGTTGCAGATTTTGTCTTTCTTGTCTATTTTTTCCTCTTTCCCGTCATTGTGTAGATCTGGTTAGAGCCTCTTCGGGATTTGCATTTTCTGTTGCCATATCGTAATTTATTTCTTCGTAGGTATGCTGCTTTAATTGCCTCATATGTAGCATCAATGAGTATCTCTGCATCCATACTTTTATCTTGTTCTTTGTTTTCCTTATTTTTTTCTGTCATTATTTCATTTTTGTTTACTTCTCTTCCGTTTTCCTCTTCTTCTTCTTCTTCCTTCTTCCTCTCTTCTTCTTATTCCTCTTCTTCTTCAATTCCTCAACTTTATTTGTTACATTCCAATCTTGATTTAATAACATTGTCTATCCATGATAGACATGTTGAACAAAAATTCTTGTATCTTTTCTCATATCTTGCATTACCTCAGCACACTGGTGGATGGGTCGGAATGTTGCATGGCAGCACATTTTCTGATTAGGTTTTGTGGATTGACTATGCTATACCAAACCTTACGCAGTTTGCATGCTTTTGGCATTCTTTTTTCCTAATGCGTCAATTAGGATATTCACAAGATTCACCTTATTCATTTTCTCTTTGTCGAATATGTTGGTTTATGTATATTTTCTTTATGAGTCTCTTGACCACTTGGATTGTTTTATTTGGAACTTCTTCAATTATTTTCAAGATGTTTTCATTAGATTTTTTCCAGTTTGAAGGATTATATCCTTCTAATATATCTATGAATGCTTTTGTATCTTTTTGGTTAGGACTGTTGCTGATTCATAGATGAGAAATGCCAGTTCCCATCCTGCTACCTCATCGTATTGCGAATCTGCTAAACACGCTAAATTACGCCATCTCTTCCCGCAGTTGGAACTTACTGCCCATCTTGTTCTGATTTACAGTATTAACACTTGATAAACTAACTTAGAAGACGCTTTATCCTACTCATTTTCACACTAATCTTATCACCGATAGTTTCACGAACACTTCTAGATATTTCTCAAATTCTAGTCGTATGTTAAACTTGTGATATCTGTTGATTAATCTGATTTCACGCGGGAACGTCTCATCAAGCAAGATGGCTACTACGAGAGAGAGAGAGAGAGAGAGAGAGAGAGAGAGAGAGAGAGAGAGAGGTAGCTGGGAAGCTGTCGCAGACGATTCGAATCCCAACAACCAGAAAGGATAAATGACACAATGGAACATACGGAGGATTATCAGAGAGAGAGAGAGAGAGAGAGAGAGAGAGAGAGAGTCTATCAAATATTGTAGACCTGGCTTCCTTTGGCTATCCTAAGGATAAAGTTTCATCTAAACATTTCAAAGGAAAATTTACCCTAATTCAGCTAAAGAAAATTATATCTAATGAATCTTTGTTCAAAAAGTGAGAAAAAATATTAAGATTATAAACCTGCAATGGAAAAATTAAAAAAATAATACATAAATATTTCCTGGTTGAAAACGGAATCTCTCGCTACCAAGGCAGAAATGTAAAATGCAAATAATTCGACCAAATACAGAAGAGTCGTTTGCTCTTAAATGTCCAAACACGAGACAACACAATGCCGACAGTGGAACCACAGAAAGGTGTATCTGCTCCGCTAATCTAATTATAAAGACCTGCACTGCTTTCTCTTCCCTTTAGTGTTACCTCAGGGAAATTCCATGATTCACATCACGATGGCACTTAAGCTTAATATTATAATTCCACAAGTATCAAATACATACTTTTTCTAACATTAACAATATAATCAATTCGTTTGAAAAATAAGTAAAATAAAAAAAAATTGTAAAGTGTGATACAAATGCCATACAACATTAACAAATGATCTGGATTATGGCACTTTGATATCTCCCATGAGTACAAATGCAAGATGTTAATTTCAACTAATTTCGCAAAGTTGCTAGTTTAATGTTGTTTTACATTTAGCTGGCCTTATGCCAGCACGGGCTCTTGCTCCTACAGCAGGCCGTAAAAACAGTTCCTTTTCCTTTGATCTACCTTTAGTGGTTTGATAATACCATTTGCCCTTCATCAGAAACATTATATTCATTCTACGACATTTAATATCTGAAATAATTATAAACAAATAAATGTGTTTTTGACATCAAAAGGAAACAATTCATTCACACGACCAGAAAACCGTTTGCTCTACATAAAAAAATGTGGTATTTCAACCGCGATACTTATTGCATAAAATAACTATTACCGGATAAATATAGTTTTCTTACGCAAAGAAAACAATACATTTCTCTGCTCACAGATGAGCTTGACTGCATCCTCATCATCGCATTATCCAGCCCATCAAACAAACACAATGTAACATCACCTCACACACACAAATAAAAGAAAATATATATCAGAAACGAACACATAAATAAAATATAAATACACAAACCTGAATAATAAGAGAATAAAAGCATAAAAAATTCCTGGAATCTATTTACAATCGAGACGAGGGAAAAGGGGGATGGGAGGGGGAAAGGGGAAGCGGCAACAGCAAAGAGAAGGAAAAATCGAAAAGCGAAAGGGGGGAAGGGGGAAATGAAAATGATGAACCATCTACTCGAACACTTTTTTTTTTTTATTTTCTCTCTTATTTCCTTTCGTTCGTTTTTCAATCCCGGGAGCGGTCAAGTGGGTTCACATCCATTTTGTGAAGATCGACGTCAAACAAGGTCAATTTAATATTGATGAAGTCCAAATGACATTGTTAAATGGATTATATTTGCACTGCTGTTTGACGAGGAAAAGTTTTTCCTTTTTTTTTCTTTTTTTTAACTGAAACACCCTCCTCGCCTTAATGGTCTTTCAAAGAGCGGAGGACTTAATAATGATCTGGCGTTTATTACTTCAAGTACGACAGAGTAATCACGTGTTGGTTTTTCATCAAGCATTTTCCCATTAGCATTTGAAGGTATATACTACTTAGATTTCAAATTTCTAGAAAATATCTCCCAGCTATAATTCCAACTTAGTTTTATTCTAGAAAGAAACTACTATTTGTTGCTGACATATAAAAGCTATATACATAAACATACACATATACATATACATATAAATGTAAATATATATATACATGTATATATATATATTTATGTGTGCGTATGTCCGTGTGTAAAAGTAACTAGCATGAAAAC
>NC_061089.1:58057201-58072201 GCF_015104395.2 Macrobrachium nipponense
AGAGGTGGTGGAGGATGGAAGAGTTGGATAGAGGTGGAGGCTGTTATGAATGAAGAGGAGGTTTCTCTCCGAGTTGGCGGTTCTGCCCAAGGTATAATACCTTGGTTCTGCCTATCAGGTACGAAAGCAGCTTGTGCTTTCGTCCTTTATGCAATGAGGATGTCCACTGTATACTTATGATACGCTTCTTTCTCTGCTTGTGCAATCTGCTACTACGCTTCTTTCTCTACTTGTGCAATCTGCTACACTAAGGTAAGACCCGGTGCAAGCTTAAGCAGTCAGTAAATCATTCACGCAAAGTTCAGACTTTTTTTTTTTTCCTTTTTATGAGGGGGGGTGGGGGTGGGTGGGATTTTGATTTCTAGTTTCTTAATGGGATTCAAGCATCACCAGATTTTGCCAACTTCCAAGTTTTGGATGAAGATTCTATAAAATTTATCAATAAAATTAATAATAATAATGACATCAAATGTTTATATATTCTTTTAAGTAATTACTTCATATGGGGTATATATATATATATATATATAGTATATATATATAGATATATAATATATTCTATATATATATATAAATATATATATATCATATATATATATATATATATATATATATATATATTCATATATATATATATATATATATATATATGTGTGTGTGTGTGTGTGTGTGTGTGTGTGTGTGTGTGTGTGTGTGTGTGTAAATATATTATTCAGTAAATTAGGTGTAAGGTTAATGCTATACGTCAATTGAATTAGTTTCTTTTTAACTTCGTTACAAACACACATTCATACATACCAATACATACATACATACATACATACATACTACATACATATATATATATATATATATATATATATATATATATAATGCGCACATACATACAAATACATAGTATATATGGTAAATAATGTGTGTGTGTGTGTGTGTGTGTGTGTGTGTGTGTGTGTGTGCTAAAATAGAAGCAAATTCTATTGACCGACCGCCAGGGAATCAACTTTACCCCTAAAACCACTGAATACAGACAACAACATTCGCGCGCAAGCATACATTTAGACGCCGATGCGTACATGCTTGAGAGTGCATAATGAATTAATGCAATGAATGAACGTGCCAATCAACGCACGGACAGCCTCCAGCAAGTGAGCATTAACATGAATCAAAAATTTTAATTGCCTCCTTATAATGGTGAGGCTATTGAACTATCAAACGGAGTCAGCCAAGCTTTCAACAGTGATGAAAAAGGCTGGAGAGAGAGAGAGAGAGAGAGAGAGAGAGAGAGAGAGAGAGAGAGAGAGAGAGAGAGGAGACTTTCCGTAAAAATAAAAAAGGCGAGAAGCTTGTACATAATAAATACTTTATAACATCAGTACATGACACAAGTAACATTTCATCTCCTATCTACTTTAAGGAACTAACTGAATCACTTTTGTGAAAACTGGCAACTCAACAAATAACGCCAACGTGAAGGTTATACTTTGTTTTTTTATTTTGCTCTGGTGTATATTTATATTAAAATAGGGCGTTCACAAGTTTATGTAAAAAAAAAAAAAACAAAAAAAAAAAAAAAAAAAAAAAAAAAAAGGACGCTACTTATTTATGTCAACACAAACCAAGTTAAAGTACCGTAATTTATTGCCAGTGAGTGTCCACTAAAACTATACAGACATTAAAATTCTTATAAATAATTAATAATAATAATAATAAATAATAATAATAATAAATAATATAATAAGTGCGACATGGGGTAGATGAGTCTAAAGCACCCTTCTTCCTCCTTCTCATAATATAATAATAATAATAATAATAATAATAATAATAATATCTGAAAACCAGTGAAGATGAGTGGCTAAAGAGTGCATGGGAAGAAGGACTAATAAAAGTAGACGAAGACCCAGAAATATACAAAGACAGGAGAAAGACAGAAAGAACAGAGGACTGGCACAACAAACCAATGCACGGACAATACATGAGACAGACTAAAGAACTAGCCAGCGATGACAATTGGCAATGGCTACAGAGGGGAGAGCTAAAGAAGGAAACTGAAGGAATGATAAACAGCGGCACAAGATCAGGCCCTAAGAACCAGATATGTTCAAAGTACGATAGACGGAAATAACATCTCTCCCATATGTAGGAAGTGCAATACGAAAAATGAAACCATAAACCACATAGCAAGTGAATGCCCGGCACTTGCACAGAACCAGTACAAAAAGAGGCATGATTCAGTGGCAAAAGCCCTCCACTGGAGCCTGTGCAAGAAACATCAGCTACCTTGCAGTAATAAGTGGTACGAGCACCAACCTGAGGGAGTGATAGAAAAACGATCAGGCAAAGATCCTCTGGGACTATGGTATCAGAACGGATAGGGTAATACGCGCAAACAGACCAGACGTGACGTTGATTGACAAAGTCAAGAAGAAAGTATCACTCATTGATGTCGCAATACCATGGGACACCAGAGTTGAAGAGAAAGAGAGGGAAAAAAAATGGATAAGTATCAAGATCTGAAAATAGAAATAAGAAGGATATGGGATATGCCAGTGGAAAATCGTAACCCATAATCATAGGAGCACTAGGCACGATCCCAAGATCCTTGAAAAGGAATCTAGAAAACTAGAGGCTGAAGTAGCTCCAGGACTCATGCAGAAGAGTGTGATCCTAGAAACGGCACACATAGTAAGAAGAGTGATGGACTCCTAAGGAGGCAGGATGCAACCCGGAACCCCACACTATAAATACCACCCAGTCGAATTGGAGGACTGTGATAGAGCAATAATAATAATAATAATAATAAGTACGAATGGTATAGAGGAGTCTCAAAGCACCCTTCTTCCTCCTCCATATAATAATAATAATAATAATAATAATAATAATAATAATGACGACCGCGTTTGATGAGTCTCGTAGCACCCTCCCCCCCCAACACCCGAGTCTCCAAGTGACTCTCCTGAAGGGCGACACGGTTGGACAGAATAAGCACTTGAGCTGAGCCTTGTCTGCTTGTCCCTCGCGGTTCCCCCAAAACGTGAATGAAGTGCTGGGTCCATGGAGGTGACAGCCCCACGACACAAGGGTTGTCGAAAACGCCCATACCTCCGGGCCATGCAAGAAATGACTACCTCTCTCTCTCTCTCTCTCTCTCTCTCTCTCTCTCTTACACACACACACACACAACTTCAGGAAAACCAAAATGAAGTATGAAAATTCCTAACGTACAAAATCCACATGCACTTGCAACATCAAATTTGTTATCGTTAATTTTGTAATAGGTATACGATCGTTAATTTCAGAACATGGGTTTGATTGTTAATTTCATAATTCGATCATTAATTTCAAAGCAGGAGTTATTTGTTAGTTTCATAATTCGACCATTAAATTCGTAAGGTGTTTTTTATCATTAATTTCAGAACTCGATCACTGATTTCATAACAGGTGCTTTATCATTAATTTCTTCATTCAATCATTAATTCCATAAAAGGTTTTCTATACACGACTTGAAAAAATCACCATAAAAGGTATTCGCTATCCGTCGTGTTTAAAAAGCCTTGATTTTGATTGTATTCTCCGTCACCCATCCACATTTAGTGCATTGGCACGAAATAGATGGGTGGGGTGGGGGGGGGGGGGGTGTCGGCTGGCGTCCTGGCGATGAGTCATACAGTGTGTTGTAGTAATGACTCCTTTCTTTATCTTGGGAATGACTAATGCTGTATTTGATAATAATTCGTAATTCGTCATTCTGGTGCCTACATAGAACTGGTGGTTCGGTATGAAGTTTATGCCATATACCTGACTGTTCCATGCTATAACATATATAAATTTTAGATAACTATGATACAGGTATTCATTAGTTAATTGACATCTACTAACAACGTCTAAGGTAAAACGCTGGACAAATTTCAGTTACCAGAGCTTAATCCTCACACCTCCCATCCAACGAACCATTTCCCGAAAAAAAAAAACGCATAATACACCAAAAATAACAGCAAAGGCTCTAATTAACATTATAGTTTTCTTAAATCAGGCTTATCACATGAAAAAAAATCTAAGTGAACGTCGTTTTTCTCTATTCCCATGAGGTTCCTGTTCCACCCCGGGAGACTCAATTACATCACTCACTGCCTCCCAGCTTTTTTTTTTTTATTTTTTTTTTTTAACCAACCAAAACATTCCAATTAAGGCAGCAAATCTCAGCTAGGAAGGAGGGAGGGGGGGGGCCGAGGGTGACTCATACTGTAAACCAACATCAACCCCAACATCAAACCTGGTCCCACAACCTATCTCGAGAGAACACAACCCCACAGCACCCAACCCCTTCCATCAGTGTTTTCTCCCTTTCCTTTGAACGCCATATTTTTTTTCTTTTTCTTCTTTCTTTCGCCTTCTGCTCCTCCATTGGATGTTTTGGCTCTGCCGACCACCCAGTGTTTAGACTTCTACCTCATCAAAATTTGATCCTACCCGTGAGACCTCCGATGACCTGGTCATATATGGCCAAGCAGCAGCAACCAGCAACTCGATAATCCAATCACTGCATCCCTCCTCCCCTGTTCTCGTTGTGTCCCGAAGCGCAGAAATAAAAACCTTGAATTTAATCCTGTTCAGAGAAGGCTAAGGACAAACCTCTTCAACTCTCAAGGAGTGTCAAGTTCTACATTTTACGGTTAAACATTTTAACGTGATAATATAAACACCCGACAACTAATTCAACTATATCACTACAAAATAAATTACAGAAAGAATAACATTACAATACTGAAACAAAAAAAAAGTCTTCGTTGTTTTTTTTATGAAGTACTGATATGTAAAACATTTTCCTATTTTAATATATCGTTATCTTTAGAAATGTTTTAAAAATATGGTTTCGTGTAACATCTTTCGACTCATGTTCTTCCTTAAGGTCTTAGAACAACTCATCAACTTACCCGAGAAATTCCTTGTTATTTTCTAAAGTTCTACTGTGTCGAGTACCAACTACATACGCTGCCTGGACGATTTTATATCCTGACGTTACAATAAACGCCATTGACTTAGACCACAAAATTAATTAACGATCTAGACGCGGAAATGTTTTACTAAAAATTATTATCTAACAAGAGATCGTTGGTCTCATATTTGTTCTTGGCTCAATAAGCAATGTCCATAATAGTTTTGTTTCAAAATTCAGAGGCAATACCTTGATCTTATCTTGGATCAAAGAGCAAACCGGGGTCTGGTGCTGTTCCAAGCTGGTGGACGTTTGCCCTTTGCAAGGGTTTCCTGGTTGTCTGTGACAAACCAGTTGTGGAGGGAGAGAGCTTTGGAGATCAGAGGATAACAAAGCACCTATCTAAGCAATGTAATACTTGAGACTTCATATTAATATAAACCCTTTAAATGAAAAATACAGACACTAACCATTTAAGAACAAGGACATCGTTACACAAAACCATACATTAAGATGGAATTTTAATTCAATGGCTCATGTGGGCTTGCTCCAAATGAATGGATTTCATCTCTTGAAGAATAATAATAATAATAATAATAATAATAATAAAAATAATAATAATAATAATAATAATAAAATAATAATAATAATAATAATAATAATAATAATCACAATAACAAGAAAGTAAGCCTCGAGGACATTACCATATGAAGATGAAACATGACTAGGCAAATTCCAGCATAAAATACCGGCAAAGGATTTGTCTGTCTATGAAACAAACACGCTTCGGTCATTGTTACTTGTTAGGAACAAAGCTTTGCATATCGCGGAATGATATCAAGACGTCCGTCTCCTTTGTGCCACGAGAAAGGGGCCGTCTGTGATGACCTCAAAGTGCCAATCCGCTTCATGATTAGTGCCATGGATTAAAATTTCCCCCAACCCCCTTCACGAGCGAATCTCCTACATATTTGACCCTTCCCTCGTCGAACAGAAGATGCCACACTCGGACACACACACATGGACGCACTTTCACGTGCGGACGTACAAAGATACATACGATTAACTCATCAACAATAGGCTATATCGTAGGCGGTCCGATTTTGTGCTTTTTCCAAACTGGGCTTATCAGCATTAGCAGAAGGTCATTTGGATCGCCATTAATATTCAAGCACATGCATCATTACCACTGACCGATAATGAGGGAGAGTTTATTTATGAGTAATTGAAGTCTGACCTTGCTGGAGAATATAAACAAGCTGAGACAGCTCTCTCTCTCTCTCTCTCTCTCTCTCTCTCTCTCTCTACGTTATACGTTCGTTTTTTTATGAGTATGTGTATGTAAGCATGCATGTATGTGTACATGCATATATAGATATACGTATGTGTGTGTGTTTGTGTTGCGTGTGCATACACACAAACAAGCAGAAAGTTAGAGAGGACGAATACGAGAGTAAAAGGCTGCAAGCAATTGCGTACTGTATTTTACGAGAAGTCTGTCTCGGCTTTTGCAAAAATTTATCACCTGAGTGTCACCATAACTTACTGTTATCAGATTCGGAAAGCAAAGGCATTTGACTCGCAGAACCTTTTTAGTGAAGTCAGCAGACAAGGAATTTGTCGCAATTACAAATTTCGGCTACGCATTTTTCTCTACTACAAATCGTACAAATTTTTTTCGAATCGCTCAATTTTTTTATTTTCATTTGTGTATTTATTTATTTAGTATGTTAAAAGCAACTCAAGCGAAAGAGATACCTTCTGGTGATCTATAATCATCAAATGATATTAGTGTAGTTGTGAATACTATCATTAATATAAACATTACTTTCTAGTATCATTATTATTATTAACATTTTCAGTGCTGTTATTAATCTTATTAAAAAGAGGTAAGAAAATGGGTCAATGTGTGAAAAGGCAAACAGATTCAAGAACAACTTATCAGACGAGAGAGAGGAGAGAGAGAGAGAGAGATCACAGTGGAAAGAAAAAACCAATAACAACTAAGGAAGTCAACCAAACAACTGAAGAACCAACCATAAAAAAGCGCAACAACAATCTTCCAAATTCACCCCGACTTCTTCTGCCCCCTGACCTCACTTCAGGGTTCTAAGAAGGTGAGGAGCCGGATTCATCATCATCATCATCATCATCATCAGCTTCAGGTCGAGTCCGTGACCTCAGCCTGCCTCATCTGTCCGAGGGTTCTTGACCTCGGCATGGACTTGCACTTACTCTGACTCGTTGCGTTTCGTAACTTATTACGGCGTCACTCGATCGACTCTGAGAATCGAGTGGGTCTCAAGTGTCGCTAATTGCAGCCTGACTTACTTTCTGCGTTGCTCGCGACATCAACACAAACACGTAAAAATTGCGCCGAAGTTTCTTCTGTACAGCGTATAATCAAAGCCACCAAATATAGATCTATCTTTCGGAGGTCTTGGTATAATGTTGATGAGCCGCGACCCATGAAACTTTAACCACGGCCCGGTAGTAGCCTGTCCTATATCGTCGCCAGAAGCATGATTATGGCTAACTTTAACCTTAAATAAAATTACAACTACTGAGGCTAGAGGGTTGCAATTTGGTATGTTTGATGATTGGAGGGTGGATGCTAACCATACCAATTTGCAGCCCTATAGCCTCAGTAGTTTTTAATATCTGAGGGCGGAGAGAAACAGTGTGGACAAGCTATCTCAATGGTTTTCTTTTAAAGAAAACTACAAACACATTTCAAACGTGTCTGTGCATTGCAATAAAAGTGAGTTCAAATTCCTGAGAGGAGATAAATAGCAAATGATCTATATCACCAAAAAAAAAAAAAAAAAAAAGGAGGGGGGGAGGAACAACGTGTAAAGGAAAATCACTCGTTCAAACGTGTCTGCATTGGAATTAAGGTGCGTTCAAATTCTGAAATGACATAAATATCAACTTACCTACATTACCAAACAAGAAAAACACGGGGTTCTCAAGTGTCACTGTAACAAGAAGATAACGGGAAGGGGGGGGGGGGGGGGGGGTCCCATGCTTGGAGTAATAAAACTATTATTTCTACAAAGGGGAGGAGGGGGAGTTCCTATGCTTGTAGGAATAAAACTATTGTTCCTCCAAACCTCCAAAGGGGGGGGGGGGTTTCTTATGCTTGTAGGAATAAAGCTATTATTCCTCCAAAGGAGGGGAGGGGGAGTTCCTATGCTTGCAGAAATAAAACTATTATTCCTCCAAGTTCTTATGTGTCACTGTCACAAGAGCCTAAGGCCAATAAAAACACGTTCTAACTCGTTCAAACGTGCCAAGGCGGCAACTATTTCAAGCCCGTTCACACGTTCGGAAAGTGACATACGCGACCTGAGAGATCTTAGAGAAGGAAAGAAAAAAAAAGAAAAAAAAAAAGGCTTGGCGGTGACCTGTTGATCTTCGACCCGACTACGACATGTCGGTGGAAGGCAAAAATCAAAAGGACGAGAAGCAGAGCAGCTGCCGGCTCTGCATCATCTACTCTAGTGTCAACTTATCACGTGGGACTCTTTGGGGGTGGCATCGGAACCAACTAAAAGCCCGTAGACGATGTGCAAAAAGGGCTTTAAGAGAGTCTGCTATATTACCCTTTGCTGGGTTAGCTGTCAGGGCCGCTCTCCTAAAGAAGTCTGCACGGATCAGTTGTAAATATTATGAGGGGTGGGAGGTAGGGAGGGGGAATGGAGGACGGGGAAACGTTGGTTTCGAAGTGGAGTGAAAACACCTCTACCACACATAACAACAACGAGAGCAAAAACAACATCAGTAATAATCATCACCATGAACTGGAGAGAATGAAAAACCAAACTTCGGTGATTTTTGCTACTCAAAAAAGAAGACGACACCAAATAAAGTAACAAGCAAACAACAAAAGTATAATACAATAAAAAGTGAACAAAAACTTCGCGGACCAAAACGAAATCCCCACAAAAGAATGTGAATCAGAGAAGAAAGAACATTCTGAGGACGACGTCCCCACATCGAGGTCAGCATGGGTCAAACGGTTCAATTTGTTGACGTCGCGGTTCTCTCAAATCTCCCAGCGGCAGCGGTGCCAAGACCCTACGGGAGGGCCAAGTAAAATCGAGTGCCACACAATATGGGACTCAGTGTCCCCTACCAAAAGGAACGACTTCCCCGTCGGGGTTTTGGGTGTCATGTGGGGCTCTGTGGCACCCGACTAACCCGCGGTCAGCGGCGTTGTCCTGGAAAGATTCCAATTGAGTGAGGCGAGTGATTGTTTCAGATCATAAAGGGGCTACGTAATTCGTGATTCGTTCGCTAAATCGATGATCAACTCTTCCCTGCTTTATACACACACGCGCACACACACAAACACACACACACACAAACACACATACATATATATACATATGTATATATATATATATATATATATATATATATATATATATATATATATCCTCTTAACTTCTTGAATTTTTTTTCAAACTATCTGGATACACTTATAACTACAAAACCTTAGATCCAAACACAAGAAATACGAGGCAATTCAGGTGTCCGGTAGCGGGAATCGAACCCGCATCCCGAGTAATCAGAATGAGGTCATGTTGCCGACCTGGCCACGAAAGGGATATATATATATATATATATATATATATATATATATATATATATATATATATATATATATATATGTGTGTGTGTATGTATGTATATATATATACATGTGTGTCATTTTGCTTGCACAGCCAAAAATGTCTTCATAAATGCAATTAATCTTACGTACAAACTACTTGTGCATAAAAATAGCTATACCCATAAATAGCTCATTATTTTGTTGAATCCCTTGAAAATGGAAAATAAAAGCTACAGTCCTTTCAAAGATGGAATTCCAAAGTTTTTCAGTCACAAAGAGTTGACCTAAAATTAAATCTATCAGGTGAAAAATAAGTTGACCATATTCAGTAACCATAACCATCATCAGTTACAAACTTCCCATCCATCGTAACGAAAGTAACAAAGTAAGACCTAAATGAGATTAATCTTATATATTGTCTTTTATATTTTTCTTATTACTCTTTTTCGCTGAATTCTGCCATTTTATTCAACAGAATTTGTTGAAAAGAGGGCCTTCTTCCAAATAATAATAAATCCTTTTATATGAAATAATGAAAGACTACAATTAAAGCCTCATTTACTCTTAAACCAAAACAGCAAAGTTCGCTTCCCTTTCCCTCCTTCCCGGTGGATTTTGTGGCAAAGCAAAAATTAGGGTCAGTTCAGAGTACTGACACCGCCATTTACACAACAAGAAAAACTTATTTCAGACACTTAGGAGAGCCATTAAGGCCCAAATGGAAATAACAAGCCCGTCTCTCTCAAGTTTACAGGAGGGAAAGGGAGCCAGGTGCTGGAAAAATCCAGGCCGCTCAGAGAGAGAGAGAGAGAGAGAGAGAGAGAGAGAGAGAGAGAGAGAGAGATAGGAATACCATATACGTACGCATCACAGTAACTGAGGCCATCGACATTGGAAATGTATTATATGCTACGATTTATTCTTTATGAAATATTCTCATAACAACCATTAAATCCATATGCTGTATACCTAAAGAGAGAGAGAGAGAGAGAGAGAGAGAGAGAGAGATAATTTCCTGTACATGGGCATGGCAATGACTAAGGCCATCGACATTAGAAATACACTATTCGCTACGGTTTACTCATTATGAAACCTTCTAAGGACATATTAATTAAATTCATATATACCTACAGAGAGAGAGAGAGAGAGAGATGAAAAATAACCAACAAAAAAATTTAATATTTTTCTTTCTACAGTAAACCCTAACCCTTAAATGGTCCTAGCTATTACTAGCCAGGATAAGGAGTACAAAGGAAAGCAATAACATCGTAGGGATAATGCCCTGGTGGTCCGTCGACCTAAAAAAGAAAAAAAAACTAAATGCTTAAATAAAAAAGATTCAGAAAACCATTTGTAAGATGCACAGATATCATAATCTCAGTAATACCAATATACTGGTAACACAACGAGCCTTAAGATATTCCTTACTAAATTATGTATAATTTTCCCATAAGTCTTGATTTACGATACTATTATACCACTAGTAGTTATGCCCTGTAATTCATACTACTACAAGCCCATTCGCTCAATCACAACCCCATCACTCAAACTATTACAACCTGTCAACCGTAAGGTCGTGACACCTTCCTGGAGTCGTTCCCAAAAGGCTTACGCTCCCGACGTGTTTTTGTGGGAGGTTTTGCGCTCTTGTGAACTCCTTCTACCTGGATGCATCATCACCGATTGACTTCCAGGTAACCGTGAAATGAGGTGGGATGATACAAACTCGGAAAAGGGGAACGAGAAATGAGTAGGAGTCGGATGGAAATGGTCTTGATTCTATTTCGAAATCTCTCCTGTCACCCTGACCATGGGCATTCTCTCTCTCTCTCTCTCTCTCTCTCTCTCTCTCTCTCTCTCTCTCTCTCTCGTCACCCTGACCATGAGCATTCTCATTTCGATCTCGACTAGTTTGTGCTTGCTCTCTCTCTCTCTCTCTCTCTCTCTCTCTCTCTCTCTCTCTCTATGAGGGGGATTGAATAGATACAACACATCCCTCTGTGGGAACTTCTTTACATACAAATTATGTGACACAAGGAATAAACTGCCACCAGAAGTCGTTAACAGCAACAGTGTGGAAGAGTTTAAAAGAGAGCTAGATAAAATCATTAGACACTGTGAATGAACAGTGGAACCTGCTCCTAGAGATAAAGGAGCATACGATGTCTCCTCGGATGGACTAATAAGTCTTTGAGACATCCTAATCCTTGTAACTCCTTGTAACTCTCTCTTTCTCTCTCTCTCTCACATACACACACACACACACACACACACACACACGAAATGTAGAGAACACATATTTATCGACATCCTGTAAAATAAAGGAATTATGGCCAACCTTGTAACTTATCCCTTACAAATGACTAAATGGATCACTAACAATAAGAAACTACGTGTACCAAATCAGAGTGAAAAAGACCATCCCTTCTACCCTAACTAATGATATATCTATTAAAGAGACTCAACTTAGCTAACATGCTCGTGAACACTTGTATAAACCATCTGTGAATAGCTATTGACAATTAGTGTACAGCATTCAATCAATGTGAGTAGTGAAACAAAGGAAGTTCTACATCAATTAAATTTCTACATCATCAGATTACTATTATTTCACAACAATAACAACGAAGCAAAATAAAAATCACCAATATATATATAAATAAATGAAATTCACTCTCGGTAAAATACAAAATAACGCATATTCTCGAAATAAAAGATTATCAATTATATTCGGAATATATCAACAACAGAAGTAGGAATTTTCACATTCTGCAAATATGAAGTGTATAGATACATAAATCACATATGTATATATGTATGTATGTATGCATGGTATAGTAAACACACACACACTTATATATATATATATATATATAATATATATATATATACATACACACACACACACACACACACACACAAACACAATATATATATATATATACATATATATATATTATAATTAACATTGTAATCCTCAAAACATCTGGTCTGCACGGATATTAAAACTTAGTACGAAAAATTTGGTTTTAAAAGGAAAGAGAGAGAGAGAGAGAGAGAGAGAGAGAGAGAGAGAGGAGAGAGAGAGAGAGAGAGACAATAAACCCATCCCCCACATGAAATCACTTCCAAGTGACGGTCACACGAGAGATCAGGTCTTATAACTGTCGCCCTCCATGGAACACAAGTAGCAGTAAATTATGTGGTCACTAAACGATGGCTTAAATATGAGAAGAGGGAGGAGTCAAATGTCATAGCATAAAAGAATTTTATTATTTTTTTTTTTAGAAAAATTTAAGTTTAATGTTATTGACAAAAGTTGATCACTGGATAGGCTCTAGAGAGTCATATCAATTAGATCTTTTCAAAAATACTTTTACTAAACAGGCAAAGCCACTGCAACAAACTCTTTGCCACTGCAACAAACTAACTAAAAGACTGTGCAAAATAGATGAGCTGAATCTCATCCAATAAATCAAGCCAAAATGAATAAGCTTGTGAAAAGAGTTGTCCTCATTATAGATATACATAATACATTTGCTTGAGATTTTCCTTGGGATGAGGTTGTGAGAACGGCCCTGGTGATTCAGCACCAGATTAATTGTTAGGTTAATGTAACTGTTTGAAAATGCCATAAAATTAACACCTAAAACATCATCTCTCATTAATGCAAAAACTGCCAATCATTCCAGCGTTAAATACATGGACGAAGTAACAATGAGAGAAGATTTAAGGAATAAATAAGTTACGCTACATTTATATAAGAGGATAGAAGAATGCATACATAAGTCGCGTTCTACATTCCATGTAAATGGCCCTCAGCTGAAATAAAGGATATTATTATTATTATTATTATTATTATTATTTAAAAGCGAGATAAACAAAACCCCACCATCTCCAAGAGATATATAACAAACATTCGTATTTCGACATCATGGCTAGCCAAGGCGTGGCTAATATTAATTGAATATTCCCCTCCAACATCTGAATACAAAAAAATCCACACGCATTACATGGGGGGACATTTACATATCGACCTGACAAAAAAACAACCAAGAAATCATTATGGTGCGAGGTCCGGACCGCTCCCCTGAAGAGGAAGGAGAGAGAGAGAGAGAGAGACCTTATTTGGAGAAGAAGAAGAGATAGAGAGATGAAAGTGGACGAGAGAGAGAGAGAGAGAGACTTATTTCACCAAGCTTGTAGAACAACCTAAAACAGAAGAGAGATTTGGAGAGTGCCTAGAAAGAGACAAGACTATCACCATGCATTTAGAATAATCAAACAACCAGAGAGAGAGAGAGAGAGAGAGAGAGAGACTTATTTCACCAAGCTTGTAGAACAACCTAAGACAGAAGAGAGATTTGGAGAGTGCCTAGAGAGAGACAAGACTATCACCATGCATTTAGAATAATCCAACAACCAGAGAGAGAGAGAGAGAGAGAGAGAGAGAGAGAGAGAGAGAGACTCTTACGACGATATACCCATCACATGACGATTAACCATAGCCTAAGGTCTATAATGACAGGTCAGCTGTCAGCGAGGCCCCTCTGCGCAGCGTCTTCTGGAACATGACATCAATGAACCGGTGGTGCTTCGTCGTCGTCAACATGATCGAAATGACAATTCATTAGGCTCTCGTTTGGGAGTCTCCGACGAAGGAGGAGGAGGAGGAGGAGGAACTGTCATGGGGACCCTCTCGAGATTACGGTCTTAATTTGCTATTGGACTTCTTCTGATAACGAGGGCTGGTTTATCTCTCTCACTCTGGATAATCATAGCTCTCTCTCGTATGAAGATATTCATTTCTTGATAGGGAGTGTGGACTTTTAAATTCCTCACTAAGGATGACCAACAGAGGTTTAGGACTGCAAAGCGGTTTCAAGTTAAAAGGATCTTGTTTAAAGATATGAAGATATAATTTTCTTCACATATTGCTTTTTAAATAGAGGTCCAAACTTTCATCATTTGTTTCAAGTCTTCAATCAAATATCTGTTTGTTCTAAGAAGGAAATGTATACTTTTTTCAGTGATAAATTTAAAGCACCCATGTGAAAATCGAACAGTTTAAAACATATATATTTGTCTTATTCGCAAGACATGAATGGTCATTATACATTTCAAAATATATATATATATATATATATATATATATATATATATAGATATAGATATATATATATATATATATATATATATATAGATATATATATATATATATATATATATAGTATATATAGTATATATAAACGAATTGCCCCTCAGACAACTGCAATCAAAAGAAAATATAACATCCATTTCCTTGTACGCTATCTATCTGAAAGAAATTTATCATCAATGCAACAGAAACCTATAACCTCCCAATCGCTACAATAAATTGCAGAAAACTACAATACCGTTCCATAAAGATCATGACGTAAAATGAATCCCATCACGGGAGCAAATAAAC
>NC_061089.1:58074701-58077201 GCF_015104395.2 Macrobrachium nipponense
AGCCTGTGTGCCCTAACGCCCCTATCGCGGCAGATATCTTTACCCTTTTACAATTTCAACTCCTCAAGAGAGAGAGAGTTTTGCTTTTGGGTGTGATTTCACCCCGGCTTAACGCTTTGATACCACTGAAACGGATCTGAAATGCTGAGATCAACTCTCACGGTGGCTGGTGTTGTGTGCGTGTGTGTGTGTGGGGGGGGGGGGGGGGGGGGGGGGGGGGGGGGGAGGGGGGGGGGTGGGGGTGGGGGGGGGGGGGGGGGGGGTCGAACTCTGCCAAGGAGGCTCTGAATAGGAGAGAGGAGTAGTATTTCCATGGCACTGAGACCTCCGTGCTCCCCATTCGAACGAGGTTTGTCTCCTTCCATTTCTGGCCCCGAATCTCCGCGGGAAAAACTTTTCGAGCGTACGAAGGACCTGCTTACGATGGTTCATATGAGCTGCTTCTCGTCGAAAAGCGGAGATCGGGCGAGGGAAGGAAGAAGGAGGAGGGAAGGGAATTAGGAAGGGAATGTGGGTACACAGCGACATACGACGGGAAGAGAAAGAAAGGAAGAAAGGAGGAAGGGAGCTTTTGGACCTTTTAGAGCTCTCTATCCCCCGCTTCATTGTAAGCAAGACGAGTCTTCAAGGCACATATTCTAAGGATGGGTGGTTGGGTGGACGGTGTTCAATGGGGGGGTTGGTGGGGGGGGGGTGAGAGGGACGGAAAGAGGTGGCAAAGAAACTTATAGCGGTTGGTTCTGGCCAAAGTCTCCTCCCCTCATCTCCCCTCCCCCACCACATGTAAAATCCCAGCCACTCCAAAAGGACACACAGATGGAATTCCTACGCTCGATTAATCCCGTTCGGTTGTTATTGAAAGCCTATAACTACAGGAGGCGAAGGAGGGATAAACACTAGGGGTGGGGGATAAATAGGAGGGGGACGCGAGACCGTCACATGAAAGAGAGAACAGAGAAGAGAATGAACTACGAAGTATTAAGAAAAGTTCGGGGATATGCTATAAAGGTATAGGGAAAATAGAAACTGGTTGGGGGTGGGATGGGGGGGGGGGGGGAGGGGGGGGGGGGGGGGGGGGGGGGGGGGGGGGGGGGGGGGGGGGGGGGTAGGGGGAAGAAATGATGGAGAAGGGGACAGAATACAATGGATTATACAGACGGCAAAAAGGAGAGAAAGAGGTTGCACAACACTCACAAACACACACACACACACACACCTCGCAATTGTCGAACACTAAATAAATTCCAACACCTGGACGGGAGAGACCCCAACCATAACATCCTGATCTTTTCGGTGCCAACGCAAATACGTCCGGATATTTATGGTCGAAAAGAAATAAGATTATAAATCTCACAGCTCCCTGTTTTTTTTTTTTTTTTTTCCTCGGTGCCTGAAACCTACTTTATTTCAAAAATGAATCTGGACAAAACTAAAATAGCTTCTTTGTAGCTATAAGACCCGCGCCCAAAATTGTTACCTATTTAAATGAGAAAAAGCGTGGCACTGAGGCTAAATCTCTCTCTCTCCAACGAAGCAATGCAACCCGAATAATAAAAATTAATTCCTGGCGTAATAAAACCAGCCAAATCCTCATCCAACCTCACAATAAATAACAGGGCGAGAATTGCAGCAAAGAGTCGTCAAACGCTACCCTCTCTACCCAACCTCCCACCACCTCCTCCTCCTCCCCCACCCCCAAACCCGCTTTCGCATCGCGCCCACGTAGAACGCGAGAAAGGGCGGCGGAGCGCTTAAATACCTACAACGAAATTTCATTTTAAATCTTACCCTGCAATTACCGTGTGTGCTCAATGTTGTGTAAACGGGCGTTTAAGCCCGTGTAAGCGGCTTAGGGGACCCCTGGGCAACAGAGGGAGTCACTCAAAAACTTTATATAGTATATACTCCGGCGCTCTGGAAGAGCAGACAACCAGTCTGTCCCTCGACGGAAACCGTCGTGGTCGGATTTGTTTCACGTTCGTGTTTTGTGGGGGGGAAAAAAAAAAAGACAGACTGATTCCCATCATGGTTTCTTTTTCCCCTAACTCGTTTCGATGTCAGAAATGAATAACAACGGGTTAGTCTTCCTGATGTTAGGTTTCTGAAACATAGAAAATGGATACTCCGCTGTGGAAATAAATTTTAAAAATCTCGCTAAACAGTAAGCGCAAAAGGTTAATTTCACCTCACAAAATGTGTGTGTGTGTGTGTGTGTGTGAGAGGAGAGAGAGAGAGAGAGAGAAGAGAGAGAGAGAGAGAGAGAGAGAGAGAGAGAGATGTTGTGCTTGCTGAAAAGTCAAACAAAATATTTACGACCCGAAATACTTAAACAAATATGAAATTCCAAGTCATTGTTTTTTCTCACGGTCTATTTTCCCCTATACATAAACGTTATCGCTTAAATTTCACTTCAAATTCACAAATGAAGTGATATATTATATATATAAATAATAGTAGTCTCCATAGAGCTCGAAACCCGATAGAGAATAATCAACCGTTT
>NC_061089.1:58082201-58092201 GCF_015104395.2 Macrobrachium nipponense
AAAGAGCATGCATAAAATGTCAAATATTATATGGTATGGGGAAAGAGAAATTTCGAAATTATGAAAAAATAAAAGCCGATTAAAAGTACAAAAACTGCAGAAAAAATATGCATAAAATGTCAGATACTACCTGGCACGGGGCAAGAGAAACTCTAACAAAAACAAAATTATCTATGAAAACAAGAAGAAAAAGGTATAGGGACTTTTTGCAACGAGAAAAGTGGGGAAAAAAGTATTTCCAACATAACATTTCTGTTTATTTTTTCTTCGCTCACAAAGGCAAATCACAAAATCAATCATGCATTAACTAAAAACTGCATATAAATTAAACGACAAATCACAAAATCAATCATGCATTAACTAAAAACTGCATATAAATTAACGACAAAATAATCCAAGAGGTAAAATAAGTGAAGATCATGAAGGTGATACGCGTCTCAAATGAAAATATGAAGATGGCAATTTAAGAGCATATCAAGTGTATAAAGGCATATTCAAACTCTTCATAAACTTACAAATAAAGTAAGTTATCAATGTTGACAGAAAAAAAGTAACGAGAGTAAAATCGGTACAAAGGCATACCTCTAAATGCAGTAAAGGAGTTTAGATATGATAAATGATACAAAAAGCAACCTTCTGACAACTGAAATCCTTACCGTAAATATGTGTTTCGAAACTATCAAAAACTAATCACAAACTCAATACCTGGTTCCTGTATAGAATAAAAAGTTACGATTTATTGAACGTATCTTTTGAGAGAGAGAGAGAGAGAGAGAGAGAGAGAGAGAGAGTACAGTTTCAACTGTATATCACCATAATTTAGAGTCGTTAAAATAATAATAATAATAATAATAATAATAATAATAATAATAATAATAATAATAATAATAATATCAAGACGATAGTCATACGACAACTTTATTTTTTGCTTTGTCTCGTGTGTTGAATTCACTCATGTGTAAAACAAGACATTCGGCCGAATTTATATACGACTGCAGCGGATTCGGGCATGCTACAACCAAGGTCTAGAGACCTTGGCTACAATAATCCACATAAGCACACTCGGACACTTTCAACGAGAGAGAGAGAGAGAGAGAGAGAGAGAGAGAGAGAGAGAGAGAGAGAGAGAGAGAAACTTTCATGTGCGAAAAAATTAATATAATTTGGGGTTTTTTTTCTTCACACTTTGGACGTAGAGAACAAAAAAAAAAAAAAAAGGTTACGACGAGAAATGTGCATATTAATTCAGTTTTTTTTTCCTCTTCGCATATTTTTTATCCTTTCGCGTTAATGCATCTAATTTGGGCGAATTCCATTTTGTGCGAGTGATCATAGGCTTGTGTGTGAGAGAGAGAGAGACACACACACAGAGAGAGAGAGAGAGAGAGAGAGAGGAGAGAGAGAGAGAGAGAGAGAGAGAGAATGACGTTGACTATAATTCTAACTTCCCTTAGAAAAAAAAACATTACATAACAAGGTAGAGAGAGAGATAACGCTAGCTATTGATTCTGACTTCCCAAGAAACCTTACATAAAAAAGGCAGAGAGAGAGAGAGAGAGAGAGAGAGATCCTAAATGTAAATGCATTTCTTTCCTCCCTCCATCCTCCTCCTCCTCCTCCTCCCTGTCCCCAAGCCAAGCAATATCTACACCGGTACCTCCCGTTGCCATGGCAACCCGAACTCTACACAAGACGCAAAAATTATACCCTTTTGTGCCATGTGGCAATTACAACCAAGTGATTAAAAAAATAAAAGAGTACCGGTAGTTGAGAAAAAGTAATTGCCAGTCATGAGCAGGAAAATGCAGGCAAGGGAGTAAATAAATAAATAAATATATATATATATATATATATATATATATATATATATATATATATATATATATATAAAATAAAAGGGGGGGAGTAAGAAGACATCACTTGCACCATAGGGGATTGAAGGGGTGTGGAAAAGGGAATGGAAAGGGAAATGAAATGTAAAAAAATAACGAAAACAACATAATATTAGTGTCTAATCCTTAGTTTTCGAGGTCACTAAGATGAATGGTGACACTGACGTCGCTTTTTAAGTCCAAGTAGCCCATTAGGAAGGGGCTTGTTTGAGAAGAGAGAAGGGTGGGAGGTTGTACATGTAATAACCAAAAACCAAAAAACGAAGATATTAGGGTCTAATCCATAGTTTTCAAGGTACTGAGATGAATAGTGATGCTCCTGATGCCCTTTAAGTCCAAGTTCAGATCCAATAGGAAAAGGGAATGAGAAGGGGTGGGAAGGGGTGACCCTTTCAGCACAAGTTAAGCCCTGATAGGAAGGGGGGTGGGAAGGGGGTGACATGTAGAAACAACCTAAAGTGACAGATATTAGTGTCTAATCCAAAGTTTTCAAGGTCAATAGGAAGAGACACTCCTGATGCCCTGCAAGTCCAAGTTCATCCACGACAGGAATAGAGGGTGAAATATAAAACAACAATAATGCTGTGCAATGTAACTGAAGCAACAATCTTAACAAGAAAGAGAGAGAGAGAGAGAGAGAGAGAGAGAGAGAGAGAGAGAGAGAGAGAGAGATTTACTGGTTGTCATTCAGAATTTTCCCAGGCAGCTCCAGGTTGGTCAGCTAATATATATATATATATATATATATATATATATATATATATATATGTATATATTAAAGAAATGAATGACTGGTTATTTCAACTAACACATTCAGAAATATGCAATACATAAAGTGCCATTGGAATAAAAGAAGTGATGTCATATTTGGTCGTGGCATACCTCATGAATGTTAAATGTGGCTAAAATCCATTTTTAGCTGATGTAATGTGGGCCAAATTCGCATGCCTTAATTAATATAACCAAATTACCTCTCATTAATTTCATAACAATCTGACGGAATTAATATTTGGTAATTTTACATTTAAAGCTGAGCTTGCCACATTTAATCAGGTGTATTAACTGGCAGCATAAGTCAAAAGGATTGAAAATTATTTCTGTTGATATATATAGTATATATGACATATATAATATATATATATATATATATATATAGTATATATTATAATATTCATCAGTATGGTTGAGGGAGAGGGAGCAAGAGATTCTACGTACATTACCAAATTCCTTTTTTATCGCCTTATTCGAAAACGAAATGGTTCCACTCATAAGGGCATACCTGAAAAATAGGAAAATAATCAGATATTAATCCAAAAGTCACAAAAAGTTTAAATGAGACATCATGATGACAAACTATGCTCCATCTTTCATAAAAGAAATAACATAAAGAAATTGTAATTGTAATGTTTTATAAACAGCAAAACAGCAACAGCAACAATTAAGGAATAAATAATAATAATAATAATAATAATAATAATAATAATAATAATAATAATAATAATAAGAGCACAACAAAAATCTTATACATACAAGGATAGAATCTAATGTTAAAAGCGATCTCTCTTTACTTTTAAAGTTCTTGTGTCTACGAGGTCGAAATTTCCTAAATACACACCACGCTGAACAGGCCATTACTTTTCACTCCTCCCAAACGCACGCCAGAAATGACATAAAATCCAGTGCATTTCGGCAAGGCAAGATCCGAGCAATGAATGTCAAAATTTAAAGCTGAGATCCAAGTCTTTGGGATCTGAAGTCATAGGAAAATTACTTGAGATAAATAATACCAAACAAACAAAAAAACATAACTATATATATATATATATATATATATATATATATATATATATATATATATATATATATATATATATATATATATATATATATATATATATATATATAAAATGTGTGTGTGCGCGCGTGCGTGTGTGTGTGTGCGTGCGCGCGCGTGCGTGAGTGTGTGAGTGTGTGTCTGCGCGCGCTTATGTGGATATGTATATGTACATGTAAGTATATGTATAAGTATATGTATATGTGTGTATATATATATATATATATATATATATATAATTTGCATATACACATAAGCGCGCACATACACATATATACATATATGTACAGTAGAAAAATTCAGCCCCGCATAAGTGAAAGAAAATAGAACCTCAAATTTCCCCCCCAAGAACCCCTGACCCCCCCCCCCCCACCACCTCATCGTCGTATGCACATCTTTGCCTACAAGCGCGTAATTTCATATTCGTTAACTCTTCTTTTTTATTTACTTTTTTTTTCTCTCTCTCTCCTCCTCCCAAAATTCAGCCTCCTCGTCCTCTGGATCTTAAAGACGCGTTGATATTGCATCGTTGATCTTCCCAATTCGACTCATCCCAGCGAATGTAACCCAATTCTTGCCAGGAAAGAGAATACTCCTTCTCCAGTGTGCTTCGGATTAACCTTCTAATTTCATTGCTCACTTGCAAGTCGCTTAATACGGATTATGAATGGCTAGAATTCACATTTACACACACACACACACACACACACATATATATATATATATGAACAAAGTTTCACCCACGAAGGAAAACTGAAACACTGGAGATGCTAAGGACTTTCGTCTTGTTACCAAAACATGGTCACAGCAACTAAAGATATACAGAAGCAAGGGCCTATGAAATATATCAAATTTTATTTTTTATTTTTACTCCCTATTCCCAAAAAATCTTTTGCTATACAAATTCATTCCACCAAAAACACATTCATTGTAATAATTTACGAATAATACCTTAATCTTACGTTGCAACAAAGATTAAAGTTCTTCTTCGGTTACTGCATTGCCATCATCACACCCTGAATGAAAAAAAGATACCGCAAAGCAAAGAAAGCGACAAACGAAAAAATGGTCAAAATCATTGAAGAAGAAAAAAAAAAAAAGTCTCCATTCCTCGAGAAAACCTCCCCTCGAATGGTAATAAAACACCAACAAACGAAACCTAAAACAACCACTCGGAGGAACTCGGGAATGTGCGAATCGAACAGCCGAAACAAATCAAGAACACGACAATTGGATGAAATTCCAATAATGCAACTTCATTCAAAAGTGGGGTGGGGGTTGGTGTGGGGGAGGGGAACGGTGGACGAGAGGGATGGGATTATAGGATAGACGAGGGGTGTTGGGGGGGAGGGGTGGGTAATGGGGAGGAGGTATCAGTAGTTGGTTTAAATTAAGATGGCTTATGTCAGCAAGGGACCTATCCTTATGACGGGGGCGAATGTGTGACAACGTGTTAAAAACAGGTTGAGAGGCCTGGTGTGGATCTGTGGTCTTTAGCAGCCGACCTTTCTGAGACGGCGCCTTGAGTGTGGTACAATGTCAAGAAATTATCTAACAGGACTGGCGTGGACCCGAAGACTCCTTCCACCAAGACCTTCCTGAGACAGCTCCTTGAGTAAGATAAAGTGTCATGAAATGATCTAACAGGACTGGCGTGGACCTGTGGACTCCTTACACCATTATCTTTCTGGGAAGCGCCCTAAGTGTAGTAAAGGGTTAAGAAATGGTCCAAGAGAACTCGTGAGAACTCTGTTCTTTTGCAAAAACCATGAACTTCTAGCTTAAGTATGGAGAGTGTTAAGAAAATGGACCTCTAGACTTCTACAACCAAGACCTTTCTGAGACGGCGCCTCAATAGTATAGTGGTTAGAGGTAAAAAAAAAAAATAATAAAAAATAAAAAGACTGAGACGGAACCTTAAGTGTGGCAGTGTTACGGTCTAAGGGGCCTGGTATAGACCTCCGACGTAGTATAGACCCAACTAGCAAAGACATGGAGGCATCAATATACTATTGCCATATCTGACTGCGGTCACAGACCGACCGGTCTCAAGCACGTACACACACATCAAACAAGACAAAAGAAAGAAAACAGATAATGCGTTAAATATTTCGAGTGGGGGATCAAAGGCTACGTGTCCCACGGAGGAGAGATTAGGGGAACAGAGATGAGATGGAGACCAAATATTGGAACACACTCGTTACGAAGGAGCATGGAAGAAATTGGGAGGATGGGATGGGATGGGGATGGGGGATGGGAGAGGGAAGGTAGGAAGATAGAGAAAGCAAGAGAGAGAAAAAATAGAAAGTGAGACATCACTAGAGGAGAAGAAGAGGACACAGCAAGAGAAAATATGAAAGAAGGACAAAGTGGAATGAAGCAATAAGATGAGGTGAAGTTAAGAGGTCGAGCAGCAACTTTACAGAAGGGGGGAGGGGGGGGGCGACTCGAAAAAGAACGCGAAGGATATCGGAGGATGAAAGGACGTCGAGGACGAGGAGGTGGAAGGACGATATCAAAGAGGAAAAATATTGAGATGATGGAAATGAGAAGACGATCGAGGGACTGGGAGGCTAGAGAGAGAGAGAGAGAGAGAGAGAGAGAGAGAGAGAGAAGAGAGAGAATTCAACCACCTTCTTTAATGTTATTGCTGTTGTTGTTGATAGATTAAGGCTGGCCTTATGCCAGCAAAGGCTCATGTTCGAAAGAGCATCACGTGACCAACCACCAGGAAAGACAAAAAATATAGTAAAAATAGGATTTAAAAAAATATGAAAACGATACAGACCCAGGCAATTTCATAAAAAAATTATCAAAATAAAAAAAATGAAAAGGATAAAGACCAAAAGATAACAAGGCACTCAGATAATTCCATAAAAAATAACTATGATATAAAATAGAATGAAAAGAAGTAGTTCAAGAAAAAAGGAGACAGTGAAACAGGAGGAAAGCCCAGGAAATGGCAAAACGTTGGAGAAAAGACATATATATATACCGTTCCGTCATAAAGGTAGGCTGCTCGACCTACCTACCTACCTGCCCGGTGGACGATAGTGACCCATGTCGCTTTGAAATATTCAAGATGCCAGGTTGGAGTCGGCTGAATGGCTATATTTGACTGGAGACTGTAAAATCGCATATATGCCTTTGGAAATAACGATCGAACAGACCTTGATCTATAACTTGGAAAAACACTTTGAAACTCTGGGTCTGTCACCGTCGTTCGCGAATATCAGGTAGTAATAATAATAATAATAATAATGATAAAATCCAAGTATTTTTCTTGTCTGTCAGCCCTGGGTGGGGGCGGGGTATATAGGGGATCGGGAGGTTAGGGAAGACATGACACATCCACCCTCCTACAAACCTGTTTGTCCACCCCAGGTGGAGGCAAGGTAGGTCGGTGATCGGGAGGGTAAGGGAGACATGACGGGCAGCGCCGAGTTCCAGCGCAGCGTGGCGCATGCCATCAAGCTCGTAATAATATTAATAATCTCATACTCGCATGAGTCACTAACATGGAGAAGAAACCCGCAATGATGGTATTGTAAATATACATATACTGCTCAATTGAGAAGGGGAATCGAACAGGTTTTCGAAAGTTCTCGATTTGTATATGTATATATATACACACAAACACACACACACACACACACACACAACACACACACATATATATATATATATATATATATATATATATATATATATATATGTGTGTGTGTGTGTGTGTGTGTGTGTGTACGTGTATATATATTCATATACAAATCGAGAACTTTCGAAAAAACCTGTTCCCCCCCCCGGTTCCCCTTCTCAATTTGAGCAGTTTCTCGAAAGCTCTCGTTTTGTATATTTCTTAATATACACCATGTAGATTTCTTCACTATTAATAATAATAATATTCAGCTTATTGCTATTGAATGATTATGAATATATATATATATCTTATATATATATATATATATATATATATATATATATATATATATTATGAGTCCAGACAATACGCACAAATCAATCAGTAAATTATTCACATGAGTATTCTTGAGAAGCTTGTACAAGGGTATAGTCGATTATTCCATATATTAATAATAATAATAATAATAATAATAATAATAATAATAATAATAATAATGTGTTACGTGGTCTGTCCATACTTCGTTTACCTGTACCTATTCAAGACTTCATCCTCCTCATCAATATTTTACTCCTCCTTCTCTCTTTCTCTCTTTAGTAATACCTCAGGTCGCCTTCTTGTTTATGAGAATTATCAGACGTTCCTTTGTCAATTTTACTTCCGATATTTCCCTCTTTCAATTCTTCTTATCTTTCTTGATCCTCTTTATTGAAAATTCAATGTTTATCCCTTGGCATCAATGGAATCAACTTAGATCTTTCGTGTTTTTTATGTTATTTTTTAATTTGTTTTCAGTCATTCTGATCTAGATAATTTAGCATTGATAAAATGTTCACTGTCATCTTTTTCTACGATATTTCAAATTTACATCTTTCTACTTTACTAATATCAACATGTTTCATGTATATTTGATTATCACAGTCTTTAGCAACTTTATCAGTCACTCAGATCTTCGTGTTTCTTTGAGGACATTTCATATATCGCATTTATTTTCTTGTTGACAATCCAATCTAAACTTCAATTTAATCTACCTAAAAATTTCAGACATTCGAACTGTCTCCATCTACATATCTTTCATCAACTTTCCTCCTTTCAGACTGCCGCAATTTCTCCTTAAAAGCGGTTTTAACTTGGCATTTCGGTTAAAGGTGTTTTATGTTATTCGCCACGTCTGGTATTGCCTACTTGCTTGGGGAAATGTCTTGGCCTTTGCTTCAGCTCGCGTATTTCTTATTCGTTTTTCTTGAGTCTGTGGCTCCTGAACATCACTTGCAAATACACAGCTCGACGATCCACTGCACACGCACAGGCAACTATCTAATAAACAAAGAGCAAAAAACAAAATGCACTCGGTACGTCTTATCTTTATTTATACTTTGTTTGCCGTTAACCTCTTTATTCGTTACCATCCAGTCAGCCAGGCCATCTCTGTTCATTTTATCAGCACATTCATAGTCCAAAAACCTTATCAAAGCCACGTCTGGAGTATCGGAAGCCGGAGGCGAATGGAGCCTTCCAGAGCCATAAGAACCCTCCTACCCCTCATTACCTGCCGCTTCTTATTGCCAATCATCGACTTACATACCCTTTCCCCTATCAGCAATAATATCCCGTTATTGCACTCCATAGTGACATCATTTCTCTCTCTTTTTCTCTCCCTGGACCTGTAAAAATTCTTTTTTTTTTTTCTTTTATGAACGTATATCCCTTCTTGCCTCCCCTCCCACTTTCACATCCCTATTAAAATCCCTCTTCCATCTCCCCTCCCCCCTTAATGGCTCACCCTGGCAACATCATCACAGTCCAGGTAATTCTGTACATCGTCCTACACCGCCCCCCTACCCCAACCCACATCATAGACTCGTCCCCCATCATGGCCCCTGGCCTTCCCCTAAAAGCCACAGGGGGTCCCCTTGTTGATCCCCTCCTGGCTTTACCTGAAGGGAATATCCATGTGCGGGTGGAGGTTAAGGGGGCAAGGTAAGGGGCAGAAGGGGAGGGGGGGGATTAGGACCCCACCCGTGCTCCCTCTAGTTCGTGGGGGATACAATAAGGGAGGGGGGAGGGGGAAGCAAGACGCATATGTGATATAGTAGCGACGCCGTTAGGCCTATGGAAAAGCAGCCTAGGACAAAATAAATATCCATGACAAATGGTTAGAAAATGGATCAAAAGATGCGTAATGGGGAAATGGTTGACAGTGCCTACAAAGGAGGCTCAAAACGTGGGAAGGGAGAAAACAAAGGGCTCAATAGATTGAAGAAGCTAAGAGAGAGAGAGAGAGAGAGAGAGAGAGAGAGAATTTCAAGGACACGAGGGTACGTATCGGAGAACAGAAAAAATCAGGAGCACAATCACTTGCGTGCATCTTAAAATTGCCCTTTTTACATTTTCCTCAAAACTGTCTTCCACGGTCGGTCTTTCGATACGATTTTTTACCCAAAATATATATCCTTATCCTTCGAGAGTTGCTGGCCTTGTGCGAGTGTGTGCTCCTGTGTGTGGCCCGAGGCGACCTATTCCGCAACTCTGGGGGACTGCTCTTTGGGAGAAACCGCTTCTGTTTGTGTCTGGTCTTAGGGCAAACCACAAACGAGACAGATTTCATTCTCTCATTGGATTGAATAATGAAGCAAA
>NC_061089.1:58094701-58112657 GCF_015104395.2 Macrobrachium nipponense
TACTTTATTTTCATTATTAATTCTCTCTCTCTCTCTCTCTCTCTCTCTCTCTCTCTCTCTCTCAGTATATGTTTGTGATTGAGTGTGTGAGCACATTTCTAATTATCATTTTCGTTTGTCCCTCTGACTTTTCTGCTTTACTTTCCCACCAATTCTTTTTAATACTTTGTTGACTTTCTCTTTCTACTTTCCTTTACTTTCTCTGCAAAGCAGTTCGTCCGACTGTTTATCTATCACTGTTACCAAAAACCCTTCCAATCCCGCTCACCGTAACTTTCCTCCCCCCCCCTCCTCCCCAACCCTTGCGAATAGGAAGCCTCCTACACTACAGGATCAGGAGTTGGAGAACCTTCCTGCTGGGGGAGGAAGGGGATGGGCGTCGTCCTCCCCATCTTCCCCACATCTCTAGCCTCTCTTTTGCCCTCTTCCCTTTAACGTCTCCTTAACCCACTAAACTTACTATTAAATCCCATCTTCCGCCGCAGCCCCCCCTCCCCCTTTCGAAACACGGAACACTGTATAACCCCCTATCCCCTTATTTCCGAAAATTCCCCCCCCCTCCCCTCTCTCTCCCTCTCTCTCCTAAAAGCGAATCACCACCTCCCCAAAACCCTTCCCCCCAAAAAACTCCTCCCCCTCCCCCTCTCACCCCCCTCCCCTCTCCCACCTCTCGAACACCCGATCCCCTCTTTCCTTACATGAAAGATGGTCTAGGAATATGTAAACAAGGTACACGCGTCAGAAAAAAAAGAGAAGAAAAAAATTACAACATTTACATAAGATATGAGACACTAAACTATACCTCAGCCCAGATGGTGGAAGAGGTAGAGCGGTATTGGGAGGAGGAGGAGGAGGAGGAGGAGGTGGTGGTGGTGGTGGTGGTGGTGGTAGAGCGGTATTAGTAGTAGTAGTAGTAGGGGAGGAGCAGGAGGAGGAGGTAGTCTTCTCTCCCGTGTCACATTAGCAACTTGAAAACACACCGCACCTCTAAACTTATTACATACAAACTTTCCTCCTCATACCGCTCTTTCCATTCGAGCTTCTTCAAAAGTATACTACAGCTGATCCGTAAAGCTCGAAACGTGGATGAGTGCACGCACGGAGATAAAGGGAAAAAAAAAGGAAGACTGGTTCTTTTTTTCCCTCCTCCTTCCTACGGCGATGCAGAGCTCCTCACGGCAGCTCCACGTTAGGCCTAAGGAAGACGGTTCCGTTTCGTAACATATGGAGAGAGAGAGAGAGAGAGAGAATTCATCGTCAATCAAGATAGCCTGAAGCAGGTTTTTTTTTCTTTAGGATTTCCTCAGATAGGACTACAAGATATTTTATGAGAACAACCATATACTCATACAGGGCGCCTATAGGCCTACATAACGAAACAGCGGGAAACCGAATTGCACTGTACGACATCCCAAAGCTCGCCATACGTTTGTTAGGTCACACTATACACTACTGGGTCATGACCAACATGTAAAAGGAAAAACAGAGAGAGATAGAAAATTAAAACGATCTCGTACCAGGTAAAAATACGTACACTCATAAACTGGGTCACTGAAAGCAATATCCAGTAAAAGAATGAGGATTAGAGATTACGCAAGATTTAATACCTACAATCAAACTGAACGCAGTTTATGCGCAAGTACATAACTCTCTCTCTCTCTCTCTCTCTCTCTCTCTCTCTCTCTCTCTCTCTCTCTCTCTCTCTTTCTGAAATCCAGTTATCAGAAGAGCCACGATGCTATGCAACCGTCAACCTCAACAACGTTCATACGGTGCAATAGTAACTTGATTTAGCACACATATTCCCAAGTCAGGTGCAATATCACTGCTTCAATAAATACACAAATGATATCTAATCCCACACAGACCTCGACGAGGGAATCCCGACCCCCGGAAGACTGGAAAGTAACTTGTAGACAAGGCCTAGCTTGTAGATTACCCGTTCACGGGTAAACACCCCGCTCGCGGAAATATTCTCGAAGTCAAGACGAAGTCAAGAAAGAAAGAGTCACTCAATATCACATTACCCTTCTCTTTTCACTCTCTGGATGACCGTACGACAGAAAGAAAGTGGAATATGGAAATGTTGATCATTTCAGTGAGATCCAGCCACAACATCAAACATTATCTGTGATTTTTCTTTATAACTCTCAATACATCGCTTTCACTTCTTTGTGATCTAGCTGCTTTACAGAAGCGAAGATTTAATTCCTTCGCTAAGACAAAAAAAAAAAAGAAAAAAAAAGTAAATCACCAACCTTTCAATATAAATAAATAAACTATAAAAACAGAGTTCCTCCATTTAGGAAACTTATATGAAAACAGCCACAAAAAAAAACAAAATCAAATTCCCAAAGTAAAGAATACCACAGGAAATACAAAGGTAGATTTGATACTGAGTGGAGAGAATGTGCAATTATTCACGAAGAAAGTGTATCGATGTAAAAAAAAAATATATAATATACTCTTTTGCAGTGCATACAAAGAGAGAGAGAGAGAGAGAGAGAGAGAGAGAGAGAGAGAGAGAGAGAGAGACCTGAATGAAGCCAGCACGCCATCAATCAGCGTGCGGGCGTGCAATTCACCTGACAATCACGCCCTCAGCCTGTCCGTGGATTCTACAACGCCTATTCACGCGAGGAACACATTAATGCACGCTTGGGGGACTTCCAAACCAACGCAAGCCTTTAAACACCACACCATTTCTCCTCTCTCTCTCTCTCTCTCTCTCTCTCTCTCTCTCTCTCTCCGTTGCCCAAAACGAGGCAGAGCCGTGAATCTCACAAATGAAATGGGCTTCATTGGCATTCAGTCGAAATAATCACGAGATGGGGGAAGAGGGGGAGGAGAAGGATGAGGAGGAGGAGGAGGTAAAATTCATGGCACATGTAAAACAAGTCGGAAAACCGGATTAGTTGCCAACCTGATTCTTTCGGATTAGACAGGACATAAATATAAATAAATATAAGTATTGCTTATTCTTCTTTTGTTCTCAAGCAGACTATACAAAAAAAATACTGTTTCTTCCTAATAAAAAACATAGTTAAAAAAAATAAAAAAATAAAAAATTCTCACTCATTTAATATCCTGAATTAAAAAAAAACTACAATTACACGATGCTATGTATTATAAAAACTAACAGAAGAATCATTTTTTCTGAGAAAAACAGCGAATAATCACAATATGTCCATAGGAATATATACGACTGCAAATTACGACAGCACTTTAATGACGAATACCATTCTTTTCTTTTTTCAAGGAAGAGAATCTATGTAAAAACGAATGGTTAGGCAGAAAAACTAATCATTAAATTATTCGTTTGTTTGTTTCATAAATCAATCAAGCAGGTTGTGTATAAGTTCGCATAATAGAGAGAGAGAGAGAGAGAGAGAGAGAGAGAGAGAGAGAGAGAGAGAGATTTAAGTATGTGCCATGCGTATGGTGTACTTCATGACTGAAGTCCATCACATTCTCTCTCTCTCTCTCTCTCTCTCTCTCTCTCTCTCTCTCCTCCTCCTCCTCCTCCATCCTCCTCCTCCTCCTCCTCCTCCTCCTCCTCCTCCTCTTTCAAAAAACAAAACACAACGAAATATCTTCTAAAGCGAACATTCCCATATCTGAGCCATTAACCAAGGCATTAACTACGTCCATCTATTCTCAAAATGATTAAAACCAAAAGACGGAATCATCTAAATTCTTATTCAATTCTTCCATGCCCACTTGATCGTAATTAAAACCTTCCATAACGACTAAGATAATGATGATGTACAAAAACGTGGTTAATGGAAGACCTTGGTTCGTAATAGTCATCTAGCCGCTGAGAGAGAGAGAGAGAGAGAGAGAGAGAGAGAGAGAGAGAGAGAGAGAGAGAGAGAGAGAGAGAAACGTTTTGTTTTGAAGTAAAAAATTTCAATCTTCAGTATCGTCACTAATCCCTCCTACGGCTACAAATGAGAAAATTTGACTGGAAAAATTATTCAAAAAGCCTCCTGAGATTTCTTATTGAAAAGCTCAAAACAATAAAAAAAAAAAAAAAATCCGCAACAGAGCACAGACAACAAACAAACAAAACAAAGCACAATAAACAAGACAGAACACGGGCAAATCTCATTAGAGATAATGAGGTATAATAAACCCATACAGACTTTTTTTTTTTAATTCTGGACGCAGTTCAGCATTACCGTCATAGTCATTATATAATAATGGCCTAATGAGCACTAATAACGCCGGATGAAAGGGAGAACAGCAAGATACAAGAAACATTCCGATGTCGTCGGTCAAGAGTATTTGTAACAGGTTTCTGTGAGTTGTAGGCGCAATTGAATATATATATATGTATATATATAAATATATATATATATATATTATATATATATATATATTTATATCATATATATATGTGTGTGTGTGTGTGTGTATCACACATACATACATACAACAACATAACTACATATACATAGATATATATATATACTATATATATATATATATATATATATATATATAGATATATATATATATATATAATATTATATATATATTAGGAGAGAGAGAGAGAAGAGAGAGAGATGAGAGAGAGAGAGAGAGAGATTGAAAAATTTATATTGAAAAATCAGAAAGAAAAAACAACAATGAACGACAAATCTCTCTCTCTCTCTCTCTCTCTCTCTCTCTCTCTCTCTCTCTCTCTGTTTCGTTAAGCTAAACAAACTGGAAAATAAAATGCTCGTAAAGCTATGAAAGAGACAATTAGCCTAACTACAATGTGAATATCCTTTGAAACTATTTTCATATATCTATACATGCTTTTATACTTTTACATATAAAAAGAACCTAAGAACATAAAGTATGATGATAAAATAAAAATGCGGAAAACAAGAAACGGAGAAAATTAACTTAATAAACAGAAATAATACGAACATAAAGTAGAGAAAATGGAAGACAAGATGAGGAACAAGTGTTGGAAATATGATGGTTGAAGAGATGGCGGCTCCTATCGGGGAAAACGGAACGGAGACGCGATATGGGAATGTGGGAAAGAGAGAAAAGAGGGAGGGGGAAAGGCAGTGGAAGAGTAAGGAGTAGAGGACATGGGGTGGGGGAGGGATTGGGAGGAGGGAGGGGGCTATATAGGGGAGGACTGAGGAACATCTGGGTGTGACGGCTCGTGATGGAACGAACCCCACCCCCGTGGAGAGGGGACTGGTGGCGAAGGGGGTTGGTGTGGGAGTCCCCTAGTATCCGTACCGACTCACCAGGGGCTGGTGACCCCCTACTCACCTTTTCACGCGCCCGTGGACTTTTTCTCCTCTACTAGACGCCCCATGTAGCTTTCCGAGGTAAAGGAGATGAAGTAGAAACAGACGAGATGAAACGTATTCACTACTCAATAACATTTCGCGACGAACGAGAAAAGAAAAAAAGTGTCGAAGTCACTTTACTTTCTGAATCCTACAGGAGTGAAAGCGTGGTTGCTGATGGCATCAGGATTTTATAGCTGCATCGGCAGGTTAATCTTTCCAGGTCAACTTAAGATAGACAATTACAGAATGTGATTATTCTTCATCCAAAATTTCTTTTCTTATGCATTACTATAAGAATACTTCATTTAAAAAATTTCTCCTATGATGCCTTATGATATAATATGATATACATATATACATACATATACTAATTGTGTACCAACGACATTGAAAATAATGTTAAACAACAACATATAGGGAGAGTTATGCAGAATTAATAATTTAACACCAAAACCTATAGTACACCAAAAGTGTACTTTGATAACCACATATAAGAATACAAAAGATTCCTAGGTACGTCCAGACGAATTATTCACTACCAGATAACTAAATCAGCAGCAACATTCCCTTGACACGAAAAAAAAAAATAATAATAATAAGCTTACACCTCAGAAAAGGAAAAACTCAAAGCTACAAGCTAGGAAAGACTTCAAGGACACGACGGTGCGTAATCTAAACAAAATCACATTTCAAGAATAACAGCTTCAAGCAGTATTCAAAACAGCACGTCACGATCAAGGTCACACGTCCTCCAATTTCCTTCGAACACAATCTCCGAACAATCACAGGTCAAAGTCAAAGTCAGTCCCCGACTGACGTCGAACATAATTATTCAATGAACTAATCAATCAAGGAAGCCAAAAACTGAAAGACAGGGAAGGTTTCGGTGTAAATGACACGGAGGGTTAGCATGTAATTGACATCAAGGCCCCAGTTATTACTGGCTGACAAGAACTCGGTGAATTTAATGGAAGACATGAATAACGCGAACTCAATTATTAGGGAGGACAATGAAAAACTCTTTGGTACGAATTGGAAGTATCATGTAGGAATGGCAAGAAATTATTTAAATCTTATATACCCTTAGTTGGTAGGAAGCTTTTATATGAAATAAAAGGAAATTCAAAAGCCTTAAATATAAACTCGAGAAAATAAGCAACCATGTTGAAAATTCATAAAGGTTATTTATGCAACAAGACTTCATTTCACTATTTTCAGTGGATAAAGGAAGGAAACGAGACAGAGCCAGTATAACTATGAACAAATAAAACACCTCTAGCTCAAGTTTCCAGATCTCAATATACCGTTATTTTCATTATAGGATAAATTTTAAGCAAGTAATCCACGCCTGGAAATATTTTCACAATGCATCAAGAAAATCGAACTACATGAAATGCAAAGGAAAAAGACAAATTAAAGGAACGAATGCTAAAAATGTTTCTTTAAAAGAGAGGCCGAAATTGTCCACCATTAATTCGGGTCCAGCGACATCCAGGGCCACTTCAGGTTCCCCGAAATGTCATAAATCCTGAAAATGGAAGATGGTGTCCCATAACCAGCAAACAAACACGTAACTCATCCACACAAACAAACAATTCTGACGTCCACTTGTGTGTCTCTGTGTTTTCTGTCTTCTGTTTCCATTTTTTTTTTTTTTAACTTTTTTCAATCTCATCCTCCTCTTTCTTCGAGCCATTAAACACCGAACCTACCATTCCTTCGCTCCCCCCCCCCCCCCCCCCCCTCTCCCCCCCCCCCCCCAAAAGGAAGGGGTTGGTAGCACACCCAAATTTTATCCTCCCCCTGCCAATTTCATTTGTTCTGGTCATTAAATCGATTAATCTCATTCTAATACCTTGAGATGCTGGAGGAAAGAAGGTGGTGGTTCTTTCTCTTCAGCTTCGGACTTTTCGCTAACTCCTTTTCCATTTCCATTTCGCTATATTTATCCATTCCTGACGACGTTCCTCCCTGCCTCACACACTCACGGACACCCATCCACATCCTCCATCAACGCCCCCCTCCCACAACCACCCACCCCGCCATTCGCATCCGCCCATAGCAGCCAAAAGGGCGGTAGTTCGATTCCGTCCAATAGCCTAAGTTTCGGAAAGAGGCCCCTACGGCATCACCTATATGTCCGACACATTTCTTACAGCCTCCCAACCCCCAACCTAGCCCCCCACCTCTCTCTCTCTCTCTCTCTCTCTCTCTCTCCTGACTAGCTTAATTGCAAATAACGGAGACACATACGCACGCACACACACACAAAGGCACTTAGAGGGCCCCTATCCCGCCGAAAAAGTACCTGCAGGCGGCGTTACTTCGCTTCCAGGAGGGACTGGAAATGACGCCTACTTATCAGGAGTGTCTTTGATGATGAGAGAGAGAGAGAGAGGGAGGTAGGGAGAGAGAGAGCGAGAGCGAATGAGAGAGAAAGAAAGAAGGAAAAGAAGACGTACCTCCCGCCCTCCCCTCCCATCCCCTCCCCTCCCCCGGGCTACCTTAAGTCTCCCTCCATACAACCCCCGAAATTCAATTACAATTGGGGGGGATGGTTCTGTCAAGGGAAAAAAGAACAACCAGGTTATTCTTTTCCCTTACAGATAAGGTGGTCAGGTGATATCTCGTTTTCTGATACTTTATACTATACCATATATATATATATATATATATATATATATATATATATATATATATATATATATATATATCGCGTGCATATGGCATATGTGTTTGTATGTATAAGCAAGACTCATAAAAAAGAAACAAATACACAACGAATTTGGTTCAGAAAAAATAAAAACGCCAAACAAGCAATGTATTCATTATGAAAGTGAAAATATGCCCGAAGCATATATCAGGAAGAATTTAATAAACACAATTCTCTCCTAACCATGCAAGATTATCCGCAATCTGCTTCTAGATGTGCATCATTATGCGACTTCCTCCAGAATAAGAAAGATTTCAACTTATTTCTGGATAGGCTATGAACTGTCAAATGAATTGATAAATCAGGCAAATGAAGCATTTCGTCACATCTAATTTCATGAGGTGTCTATCTCATAATTTTAGTTTAATTGACTGGTCTTATTTCAGTTTAGAATTTTCCTCTAACTCACATTTTCCTGCTAACATTCCAGTCTCATTCACATCGTAGCAAAATTAAGGTTTACAGTTTATTTGCCAAGAGTCCTGTTATTTGTATATATATATATATTTCGAAACTGTATTCCTCAGTAACTTACAAAAATGAGGCATTATGTCAGGCAAAAGGTCTTTGGACCTCTTCCTAGAAATCTACTTACTATAACTAAAATCCCCGAGCTGAGTACATGATTATCTATAAAACTAAAATCCTCTAGATCTGTCACACTTTACTAAAATCTATCATCAAAGCATAAACATAAAAAGTTCTGCCAATCTGATATATAATAATATATATTCTTAATATATATAGATTATATTATTATATAGCTTATATATATATATATGGTAAATTGATATATAGTATGAAAATTCTGGCGCGTTTTCCCTTACTGAAAATGATCCCTGTCAAGTTAGACAGGGAGGAGGAGGAGAAGGAGGACCAACTGTTTTCGTCCTCGACGGGAGAGAGAGAGAGAGAGAGAGTGTGTGTGTGTGTAAATAAGAGAGATAATCCTTCCTCAGTTTATCCTCACAATCACCAGTTGATGAAGAGAGACGCAAAGACATTTGGAGACTGACCTTGCTTAACCCCTTCTCCGACACACAATTTAAATGGTGGATAATAAGAGAAGGCAGCTTATACAGATGGTTCGAGTGAAAACAAAACATGAGGAGGAGGATCATTTACCCAAAGCCATAAGGATGGACTTCGCAATGGGCACATGGAAACATTTATTTCTCAAAACAACGATAATTCTATCAATTTATAATGCAACATGTTGGCCACACTTTGGAAGCAAGAGACACACAAACACACCAATTCTCTCTCTCTCTCTCTCTCTCTCTCTCTCTCTCTCTCTCTCTCTCTCTCTCTCGCACACTTTAGCACACTTTATATACTATATACTACAAATATATTATTAATATATATATATATATATATATATATATATATATATATATATTATATATATATATATATATATAAAATTTACCCATCATAAATGCCTACATTCAATAATACACACGCACGCACGCACACACACACATATATAAAGAAAGAGTAAAGGCATCCTAGCTTACGGACTCATCGCATTTAACGTCGAGATAAGGTAAACGAACAGGCCACTAACAGTCAATGAGATGCATTAAATAACAGGGAATAAGCACAAGTGGCCATAACGTTCCCTACGAATCTAGATAAGGTCAAAACCTTAGCTAGTGTGGGAAGGAAGATGCTGCCTCATCTAACTCATCTGTGTGTGTGTGAGAGAGAGAGAGAGAGAGAGAGAGAGAGAGAGAGAGAGAGAGAGAGAGAGAGAGGGTCCTATCTCCTGGAGAGGTTTGGAATACTAATGTAATCAACCTATACGTACCTAGTACCGTATCCCAGTGTAGTTCACTAAATTCATCTGCAAGTACTGGATACAAGAAATACATACATACATACATACATATACATGTATAGTATACATACATACTTCATGATCGAATATCGGTAAAAAAACACACAACCACGTACCAGAGCAGAAAAAAGTAAATTGTGATTTTAAGTAAATATAAGAAAACGAGTAATGCGTCAAAGGAAATGGTAGCAGGCCTTATGAAGAGAGAGAGAGAGAGAGAGAGAGAGAGAGAGAGAGAGAGAGAGAGAGAGAGAGAGAGAGAGAGACTAATGAAGCTCTCTTAACTTCGATATCCTAGCACTAGTTTATGCAGAGAGAGAGAGAGAGAGAGAGAGAGAGAGAGAGAGAGAGAGAGAGAGAGAAATTATATGAAAAGCTCTCTCCCTCGATATCCTAGAACCATTTTCACCCATTTGATGCAGACAGCCAAAATAGCAACACACTCAACCGTTAAGCTGCTATGCAATATTTGTTTATCACAGAGGTATTGGCGGGTTTAACTCCCAAGCTCGAAACACTTAACACTTACATAAATATAGGCATAATACTGTATGTCTATACACGTATATATACTTTATACACACGTTAAAAACATATGAATATGTGTTGCCTAGCCAGACACCCGGCAAGACTTGTCAGTGAGCCCAACTACAAACAGAGAGCGCATCTTTCCACAGCCCAGCATAGGTGAACGGCTGGAGGTACCGCACCCTGTGAAGTAGAACATCCCCCTGAAATGTTCGATCTACCGAACCATGTCGATGCTTTGCTTACACTATATTCATATACTTTTCTATTTCCCTCACACGCACACACACACAAATACCACACACACACACATACACTATACGAGCGTTTAGTAGCATAAATAGTAGTCGTAGGAATCGTAGAAGTTCCACGGACTATTTAAAAGTGAAAATGACGGGAATGACATTTCTTAATTTCTCCGTCCAGGAAAACCCGAGGGTTATTAATGGGGGTGGAGAGGGAGGGACACCATTAGGTCCCGTTCATACCTCAAAGTCCGACATCATGTTTGTCGACCGTCGCCGACGCCGCCTCTCCAAACTGCCAAAATTCACGCGATGGCTCGGGAGGGGGGGGGGGTTGGAGGTGGAGGGGGGGAGGGTGGAGAGAGGGTTGTCCGTAGGTGGGCAAAGGGACGTCAGAGGTCGATACCTAACCTTCGAGTAATTGGTTCAAGTGTGACAAAGCCGTGCGTCTTTCTTTCGCTCTGCACACTCCTTTCCTCTCTCGGCCCTTCAAAACTCCATTGACACTATCCACGCATAAAAGAAACTCTTTTGATACCCAAATCAGTTCTTAGGAAGCCTTGTTCAGGAAATATATAACACGATAAAAACAGCATTCGTTGATACACGAAACTCGAATTAACTGCACGAAGTTTTCACGAAAGCAAGAGCCAATTTACACAGGCATATATATACTGTAGACACCACCGATACACATGTAAACCCCTGGGAGGGCAGGAAAGGCATAAAATGGGTATTCTCATTAGCATATATATAGATAACCTGGATGTTAAACATATGGTAACCTTTCAACTAGAATCGTTGATAAATAACGAGAATGCAAAGGTCGAGGAGGGTTGTGGCCAGAGCATTATAGATACGTTTTGAGTCGCTTAACAATTGCAGAATGATATAAGAGAAAGAATTGCAGACAAAAATGTCAATGTCACGAACAAACGAAAGACATTTACCCCAAAATAGAAAAAAAAATAGACTGATTTGTGTATTATAAATAACGAATACGTGTATGTATGGTATGTATGTATGTATGTATGTATGTAGTAATGTATGTATGTATGTATGTATGTATGATGTATGTATGTATGTATGTATATATATATATATATATATATATATATATATATTAATATATATATATATGTGTGTGTGTGTGTGTGTGTGTGTGTGTATTATATATAATTAATACGTATGTATGTATGTATGTATGTATGTATGTATTTATGTATGTGTATATATATATATATATATATATATATATATATATACATAAACACACACACACACACACACCACACACATATATATATATATATATATATATATATATATCTATATATATATATATATTATATATATATATATATATTGTGAATGAAACAGTATGCTCCAACGCTACCACTAAGAAACCTAAGAAAGCACAGGGTGGCGAGAAAGTAGTCACACCAACACTTCATCCAATCCTTAGGGCTTTCTTGACAGTCCAGAATAAACCAGCCCCTACCCCCGTCCCCTCCCCCCCTAACCACGACCACCATTCCCTAAAGTGCATAAGACTGCATGCAAGACAACCTTCATTAAATAATAATCAGGGACCCCGGGGAGGAGGCCTTACATACAAACTGTTCCCACGGTGAGGCTACGGATGGTGAGGGCATAGATGGGTCCAAATTACTGCCCCTTCATTCACGAAATTGTGATTGCACAACTGGTGAGAAAATGAGAATGGTTGAAGTCGTAAAGAACGTAACGTACGAATGGGAATGCTGTGAGATAATGGGGAATGATCATACACTATGTATTATTTTTATCTCGGTAATAAAAAAAAAAGAAAAAAAAAAGAGCACAGAAATAAAAAAATAAAAACTTACATTTTAAAGGCACCAACGGGATATCAATGTTTTCTTTGATATACTTTCTTCGAATCTACGAAATAAATATTCTTTTTAAATTTACCAGTGTAATAATCTTCTAAGGTAAAGGTTCTTGATCATCTAAAAAAAGAAAACTTTCTCTTTATATTTACCGACATAATAACAATGTCTTCAAAGGTAGACTTTCTTGCCACCTAGAAAAGAAAAGCTTTCTTTTTAAATTTACCTGTACAATATCAATGTCCTCTAAGGTAAGATTTCTTTCTTGCCATCTAATACGAGAAACACTTCCTTTTTAAATTTGCACCAATACAATATCAGTCTACTAGGGTAGACTTTCTTGTCATTGTTATTTGCATGTTAATGATATGCTCCAAGTATGATGTGCAAAAAAATAAATAAAATAAAGAAGGTCCGCTAGAGCATAAAAAATACACCTCAATACAACTTCCATTAAGGTCCATTTACGAAACATACTTTTTTTAATAGTTATTAATAACTATAGACACTATTAATCAATTTTACAATATTCCATTATGAGAACGTACAAAAAACTAATTATTAGTAATGTCCAACATGAGAAGCCTCCAGAGAGAGAGAGAGAGAGAGAGAGAGAGAGAGAGAGAGAGAGAGAGAGAGAGAGACGCTGAAATGAAGCTTGCCTAATCCGAGCGCGTTTTCCGCAACACCACGAATTCCGGGGCTTCCAACCACAGCGACCTTGCAACTGGGAGAACAAACATCCACTTCAAAAGTGTAATGCAACCAGCAGAAGACGTGATGAGCACACAATCACCCTTGCAACGGTAATCATGCGGCGAGGCAACAATGATGAGTTGAGAGAGAGAGAGAGAGAGAGAGAGAGAGAGAGAGAGTGTAGTAGTCGTAGTAGTAAAGTGGGGTAGTAGTATACAGAGGGTTTGGGTTTTTTCTTTCACTCCCCCTCACAAATGAAAACATACAATCAGAGAGAGAGAGAGAGAGAGAGAGAGAGAGAGAGAGAGAGAGAGAGAGATAGTAAGTAGTAGGTATAAGGTTGGTTTTCCTATTGCAGTTATACTACCTCCAAAATGAAAACAAGCGTGAGTTTTTAAAATTTCAATTTTATACGAACATTGAAAATCATAACAGCAATTTTATAGACATAAGAAAAACGGGCAAAAGAAATTATTTATATAATATAGCACCTGTAAATACTAAACATCATATGGTTATCAAACTTTCGTCTTATACTTCTGTATTTTATATATATATATATATATATATATATATATATATATATATATATATATATATATATATATAAATTAGTACATGCACCAGATATGGAAACAATACGTAAGCAAGAAGCGAAAGATTAAAAGAATGGCGTCATCCGAGCGGTTCAACTGAAAACAATAAAGAGAAAAGAAGAAAAGGAAGATGTGGGAAGAGAAACTCTGGAGGGACCATTAAAAAGATTCACCGGCATGCCGCAGATGTCCGTCCTCTCTCTCTCTCTCTCTCTCTCTCTCTCTCTCTCTCTCTCTCTTCTCTCCTCTCTCTCCTGGGGAAAGAAGGTTGAAGGTCTTTCCACTAACAAGCTGGAACACCTTACTCAAAGCTTCCACGAGTGGCGGCGGATCAGTGACGAAACCGAACTTGAGAATTTGCTCTGCAGAATTTACTCTCTCCCGTTGTTCGCAGTCTTCCTCTCAAGGCTTCCATTTCACCGCCTGATGAATTATAGATGGGGAGGCGTTTTCCACATTTCAGGATCTCTCTACTTTCAATCTCGCCTCTTCTCTACCTTGCCTTTTTATGGTAGCCCTTACTACCTGCACGGAGGCCTTCTTTACGCCACGATATCTCACTATAATTTAGTATGAATGTCCGCATGTATGCATGAATGTGTGTATGTAGTATATTGTAAATATAATATATATATATATATATATATATATATATATATATATATATATATATATATATAAATATATATATATATATATATGTGTGTGTGTGTGTGTGTGTGTGTGTGTGTGTGTATGTACCCATATATAAAAATATATATATATATATATATATGATAATATATATATATATATATATATATATTTACACACACATTATATATTATATATACGAGTTTATTGACCCATCTAGTAAATGTAAAAAAAATATAACTTTTTTATCCCTACATCGAGATATTACTACTTAAGGAGACATAACGACAGATTATGTAAGACCATGACGAATTCAATCATTAAAAGACGAAGATGGTTCTCTGATACAATCAGTTTTATAATACTTGTTCATAATGAAATATTGTCACATACCTCTCAAACGCAGGAAGATGAAAATATAAAAACAAATTACATAAAGCATGAGAGAATTAAATAAATCGGGTAGAAGTCTTACTATAATAATAATAATAATAATAATAATAATAATAATAATAATAATATTCATGATATTACACTAGAATACAATGACGTTCATCATAATATAAAAAGAAACTAAATAGGCAAAAATCAAGAAAGGATACCCCGTGTAATCTAACAGGATCCCTCAACAACCTCCAGCGGATTTTCAACCTAGTCCCGTTACATTTATCCAACTGCCACCACACGTTATTTACTAGATCTCTCTCTCTCTCTCTACTCTCTATCACACACACACACACACACACACACACACACACACACACACACATAGTCTGCTTCACCTGATCACTCTTGGATAAAAATATTTTCAGTTGGAATCATTTCCTTCTTTCTATTTTCCAAATATTCTTTTTTGGTTTGCTCGGGGATATAAGAGAGAGAGAGAGAGAGAGAGAGAGAGAGAGAGAGAGAGAGAGAGAGAGAGAGAGAGGCCTATTCCTGTAGCATTTAAAAACACCGTACTATGATCCGTGCGGAACAGCACCTGTCAGCGGCTAACCGGCCAACGATAACATCGCTACATCGTAGCACTGTCGCTAAAATGAAAAGCCCAGTCGTTGACATAAACCTGACCACGCTCGCGTGCGCACGCATACACACATATACGCATGCACGCTCACACACATATGCGTACATACACAGACGCACACGCACACGGCGACACATGACCGCAGGGACAAACTTATCGCCCGTAACATAACAATCACAAGTATATATGAACATTTTATCGCCCCGTCGCGACAACGGACACGCAAATGCTAACAACGCACCACGAACTCGACACGAACTCACTCATAAAAGAACGACAACATTTAGCGTCGAAACAAAAAGAATTATGGAGGCCTCTCCTTGTTTGATCGCCGAAGGCTTGTTAAACAGATTACGAACATGTCTGAATTTTATTAGGATTTTTTTTTATTTTTGTTTCGGGTTGGGGGGGGGGGGGGGGGTGGGAAGATCATAAGTGAGGGGAGGGGGTTGAGGATGGACTCTACCCTAAAATTAAGCCTTTCGTTTGGTGTGAAGTGACAAATTTGCTGTAAATCGTAAAACGGCAATTTTCAGCATTCACTATGTATATATATATATATATATATATATATATATATATATATATATATATATAGTATATATATATATATAGTGTTGTGTGTGTGTGTGTGGGTATGCGTATACACATATACATATATGTAAAATATATCTATTCATAAAATATATACTACATATACATATATAAATTACTCTTTGTTGCTCTCTCTTTGTCTCTCTCGCCATATATATATATATATATATATATATATATATATATATATATATATATATATATATATACATGGAGAGAGAGAGAGAGAGAGAGAGAGAGAGAGAGAGAGAGAGAGAACAAAGCGTAATTTAGCGTACCGATCTTAAGCTTGGATCGACAAGTTGCATGTCGCGGCTAAGCCCCAGCGTCAAAATAAAAGGGCCAACTTCGCTGGCCTCGACATCCACTATAGCTAAGGCAAATGACGTACAGGATCGAACGAGACCTCGAACAGAGAGAGACACCGAAACATAGCTTAGCATCGATCGAGAGAGGTCGAACGAGAAGTCGAACCGAACCGTCCACCAATACATTTCCCCTGACGCTCGGAGATTTAGAGAGAAAAAAAAAAATCCTGTGCCTCTTCACAACACGGCATTTGGGCGTCGCAGGCGCTTTGGTTAATGCAATGGTGTGCGGTGCCTTGTTGTTGTAGGAGGGTTTATATTTGACAGCCAGGTCCCGCTCGCACTAATTTTTATGACCGTGGTCCGTGTTGTCTTTGCCGGGTTTTGATAAGATTAGAGGCGGCGGCCGTCGTAGAGGGGGGAGGAGGAGGAGGAGGATGCTGGGGGGGAGTGACGAGGTGAGGAAGAAGGGACGTCAGGGACATGACCGTGCTGTGCTGCCTCGGGGAAGAAGAGGAGCCGCAGGGGAAGGGCAGGAGGGGGAACGAGGACAGGGGAATGATGGGGAGGCATGAGGACAGGGGGAGGGGGGGAGGTAAGGGAGAAGGCAGGCAGGATTCCATGGAACGAGGAAATATATAAAAGTTATGGCTGGTGCTGGGTCCTCCACCGTTTTATGGGGGTACTTGTGTGATTATGCTCACCCTCGAGTAAACGGCCACAGACTACCGCATATTGTTATCGCCACATTCGAAAGGAGAGACAACACTCGACGCATGATATTAGTGCTGATAAAGATGGCCATCAACTTTCCAGAACACACGTCCGGATACGCACGCTTGGAGATGCGAAAATGAGCAACTGTCGTAAAGATAGCAGAGATAAAAAATGAAAAGAGAATGATGCAAATATATTTATTTAATATCTGCGGTGGAATGTCGCATGATAAATCTCGAGTCTTCGTTTGTGCGCATTTCGTTTTATGGAGCACTTCCAGTTAAGGAAGATGACCCGCCTCTCAAACATTATCATGATTCTCCTTAGGCCTCGTGTCCATTCTTGTCATTTTGAACACGACTCCTCATAACTTGTGTAGAAAAAAAAGTACCGAGAGCGATGCTAGCAATCCTGTCAAATCTAGTTCATGAAATACACTTCACATTCTGCCACGGATAATAATAACACTCCTTACATACATTTTTGTGCATGTAACTTCTATTGCCATAAAAAATTCACATGCACTTCCTTTTAACGTTATGAATACACAAATATAAACAATCTAACAAACCGAACGTCACATACTGCAAACATGTAAAAAACAACCAAGAAAAATATTGATAAAGTAAAAGTTAAAATTAGTCTAAAGCTAATATGTGTGTGTGTGTGTGTGTGTGTGTGTGTGTGTGTGTGTGTGTGTGTGTGTGTGCCGAGACAATAAACAACCCCACCACATCAGGGTACACTGTAAATTGAAAAATATTCCTCAAGCTGAAATACTTCTGATCTACAGTTTATCTGTTTAGATACAACGTGATAGTACTAAAAAGAGTAAGAATGTGAAGCATGTTTAAAATAAGGAGGAGAAATATGTTTGCG
>NC_061089.1:58113157-58120657 GCF_015104395.2 Macrobrachium nipponense
GACTTGGTAAATATACTGTAAAATGCAGTGATTAGTGAAGAAGTCTTCGATGACGTGCTGTATAGCGAGTCTGCTATTGTGTAAAGCGTCCGTAATTTTGTTTAATGTTCTGTTTGTGACTTTAATTTCCTTACTACTTGTTATTAAAGTACATTTTAAGTTATAGTGGGTTGTCACTGTTTCCTGATATATTCTCCTCGTAAATCCTTACCAGAGAGAAAGTTTTTTTTTTGTAGTTACAATATATATGTGTGTGTTTATATAAATAAACACATTTTATAATGTATAATATATATATATGTGTGTGTGTGTGTGTGTATACAAATATACACATGGTGTTACAGGAATAACATACAATACGTTCGGGTCTAATCCTTTTTATATCAGAGTAATCCCGCATCCGAAACCCTACCCCATTTTTTAATACGATGCGATACACTATATATTCTAACTGATACGTCCGACTGTTTCCCTGTCAGTTTCTATCCTCGGGGTAGCTGACATAACAAAAGACCTAACGCATAAAGGGCGATTACAACTAACATTTCGGCCCTACAACATATTCCAGCATTTCAACCGATGATGTTTTAACATCCCATGATGTTGTGCGGATTTTCCGGTCAGACAGGAACCGACATTACAATTGATAAAATGTTTCGAAAATTGCAGACTGTTCCTTTGTCTGACACTCCCTTCCTACAGCAATGAAGAAGTAGAAGAAGAAGGAGAAGAAGAAGAGCCTATGATTTCAAGAAAGTCTAGATTCATGGATATGTTCTGTCATCCGCAATTAAATGTCTGGAAGAGAAGTTTGGTATGAAAGAAAAAAAGGGGACTATAACCGCTATGCAAAAATTTTTTTTTATTCATTGCTCATAAACAATGGCCTAATTTATGTGGATAATCATTGTATAATCACATGTGTAACCTACGTGTAAGTAAATACGCATGGTAATGCATAAATACGATACGTACGTACATGCGTTTACCCTGCGTACTTGACTTTTTGAAATATGAAAATCCTACGTATTCAGGCCTAAGAAAATACATGCTGACAAACAAATGGACGTGCTTACCCATACTGTATATGGATACCCAGATATATTCAAATGAAGGTTAGTATTCATTAAGAAGTGAGCATTCATTCCTTTCAGGTATAGGACTAAAATATTTTTCATTCGTTTTTTTCCTTTATTTTTTTTTAGCTTTTGGCAAGGTATGAAAATTACGATGCTCGTTATATCGCCCGTATCTATTAAGAATGTACATTAATAATTTGCACAAACAGAGGACCAAATAATAATAAACAAATAAAAATCTAAATAATAATAAACAAATAAAAATCTAAATTATATTTTCGTTCATCCGTCAAGAGCCAACTAATGCAAGACATTAGCATTATGTTTTCTCTCTATAGCTATATGAGCATGAGAACAACAAATGACCATAAAAGATATATCAAAGAAAAAATACAGGCCGATGAGCTACAAGCACCACAAGCAGAAAAAGCACGGAGGCCTTCTTTCCTCTTCCACTCACACAGAAAGGAATTTCCTATTCCAAACCAGCGCCACTCTCGGTAAACAGTTTCGGAGAGGCAGATATACCCCAAGCTTGAAAATCACCGACAGAATTGAAATCGGTCTGCGGCTGGGGGAGGGGGAAGTGAGGATTGAGGAGCGGAGTGGGTGGGGGCTGGGGGTGGGATAAGGGGGTGGGAAGGAAATATAAAGTTTTCTGCTTGGTGTTTCTTCCTTCGTAAAGAAGTTTCATTCTTTCTCGTCCGTTCATATCAACGCGCGGATGCGAGTACGCATAGCAATTCTGAGTCTGAGAGAGAGAGAGAGAGAGAGAGAGAGAGAGAGAGAGAGAGAGAGAGTTTCAAAATTGGGTTATCTTCGGAAACGGACCAATCATTCAGCGTGGACAGAAAAATACAACCCAGCGACCAAGAGAGGTTCTTTCATTCGAGTCCTCTTCAACCCCAGAACAAATTTTTGTTGTTGTTGTTGATGAAAGCCATAACAACCCCATTCATCAACTCGAGATAAATGACGGATGTTGCTGTAATAACCCCCGTGCCCATTCCCGACCCATAATCTCACTCACCTCCTTGGGCAAAGGACCTCACCATCCCCCAACACCACCTTGACCTTCAACCTGGAACATCAACAACGTCAACACCACCACCGCCGTCAATACATAACTAATTTGGGTTAGGGACCACCACCACCGGTCCTCCAAAATCTTAACAGACACCCATCTCCTTCATCCCCACCATTACCAGCGCCACCATCGTCGACATCGACATCACCACCAATAACCGTCATCGTCACTAGATACTGGTGGTGGTGGGGGGGGGGGGGGGGGGGTTTGCACCGAACCACCCATAGGGTCCCACCCGATGCTTTCATAACCCCTCCCCCCTCTCGGTGTCCCTCCAATCTACAGTAGAAGCGGTGCACAAAACAGCAACTCCAAGAAACCTGTAATTATTCTCACTTACAGGTACGTAATCACAACACGTCCTTATCGACAATCTCGTTTTTGTTGTGGAAGCCGTTCGGCTTCGCTGTGAATTTCCATCTCTGGGGATCTGACCCAAGAGTTCCAGAAGGTATTTCGATAACTCTCACATGAAGCTCAAGCCGTCACAAAGAATGAAAATCAATTAACAACAGCAAATAATGATAAACATAACAATAATAATAATAATAATAATAATGAAATATATACTAGTCAAAATTATGATCCTACATTTTGAATGTCTGTATTAAGCACCAATACCATGAGCATATAAGAAAACTGAAAAACAAAATTTCCCACATACATTCAGACCGAATTATTCTAGTTGTTGACTGATGTGTTCTCATTCCACCACGGGCTCTTGCTACTGGAGCAGCCCGTAATTACGAGGCAATGTCCGAGTAACTTTATTAACTAGTAATAAATTATGACACTGATTATGGGAAGTTACGTCAATATAACCACATCAGACATAACGTAATAGAATTGACACGTTTGAAATTTTTTTTTTTTTTCATAATATATATTAAGGTGAATTCATCATTTCTGATATATATAATATATAATATATATATATATATATATATATATATATATATATATATATATATATATATATCCTCCAAATCAGCCGGGCTATTGCGACCGGCCGATGAAAGGACGCCATTTGAAAAATGGTCGCTAAGAGAGAAGATTGAAACTGGCGTCCAATAACACCTCTGAAAGAAAGTGGATGAAATGACTAGAAGCTTCGGATTCAGTCTCTCTCTCTCTCTCTCTCTCTCTCTCTCTCTCTCTCTCTCTCTCTCTCTCATCTACAATATGAACCACAGACTAGCCTAAGGAAAACGAGCAAATAGCGGATGAGTTTCGAAAACCAACTTCAGATATGAAAAGGAGCCAATCGGAGCAGATTTCGTCTGCGGTGAACGAAATATCATTTGGTTTTTCGAACTGAAAATCCTTCCAATTTCATCATCATCAGCAGAGCTTCTTCTTCTTCATCAATATCATCATGACAAGACCCTTTTTTTTTTTTTTGACAGTTAAAATATGCAAAGATTGAGGTATATATTGAAAATAAATTAAATGTCGCAAGGTAAACTAATAAAAAACTTACAAATAAATACAAATTCCCCTTTACTCTTCAAAGAAGGACAAATACCTAATTAGGATTTTAATGAATACGTAGGCCTATCTTTTCTCCGTGTTCTACATCAGCTTACATAGGCCTATCGCTAGAAATCTACAAAAGAATGGGCTTACTCTGGAACATGCGGAGACCACAAGAGAAAGGACAAATAAATCCGTTTCTTTAATTGCTGTGGAATTACTATTTAATTACATAAATATGCGGGGTTGTTCCCAAGCTGGGCGAAGGTAAGTCTAAACATAAGAGTTCAATACCTGCAAGCTACCATTATACAGGAAAAATAATACATGCGTTTTATCATATGAAATTTTAACGTACATAAATAAATACACACGAACTTATTCTGCAAAAACCGCACAAACGCCACAATACTAAACGCATAATATCTAAAAAACAAAATAAAAAACAATAAAATATACAAACGTATATACAAAAAACACACGTAGCATCTAATCAAAAATCAAAAATGAAAAATTTGCAAGAGTACGCTCAGGACAACCTCGTTAAAATCCAACTCGATATTATCACAATGCTGCCAAACAAACAGCGCTGTCCGTTGGTTGTCGTACATTTGGCAACCCTTTTCTCTTCTTTTTCATTTTTTTCTTTTTTTTGGGTGGAGTAACACATGTTGCTGTCTAGAACTCGAATAGGCCGTTAATGAGCCAATTCATTCGATCTACAAGTTCCATATACAATCGCAGCGATTGCTGATCCATACGGGATACATAAGATCCATAAGAGACTTCACTGATCAAGCGATACATCGGTTGCGTGGAGATTAATTATTCCGATTCAGCTAGGATTAATTTGGCTCTTAACGAGATATTTGGAATGCACTCTATAAGGACTGAAGCGATTGGATTTTATTTTTTTTTCTTACCTTTGGAATAATTTTTATTTTCATGAGCGACACCTTATATAAAAAAAAAATACCTGGAATTAAGATTAAACTGTTTTAAATCATTACCAAGCGGTGTCATGGTGTCTATTTTCACCATCAAATTACAACACTAACCACTAAAAATATAAATTAAAAATCGCTTTAAAAAGGCTACACCAAACATTACTGCTTTTCCCACTGGTAGTACAGCACTACTGAATTATTTCAACCCAACACAAGCCCTCATACGTTGACACGAATAAAACATAAGTTGCCATTACAAATCTCACTCTTCCTCAGTGTCAACATTACGATAACCGAAATAAATTTTTTTCTCCCCACTGTCACAAAACTTTAATGGATAGAGGCTCTCTGGCGAGCCTAAGTTTAAGCCTAACCATTGTGAAATGACACGTGGCGAATTTAATATGGAAAATAGGCCTAATATTTCAAATAAATGGTGTTTTCTACTTTTAAATCTTCCTCGTGTAGGATACTTGTCAAAATAAAATAAAAGGATTTGTTCGTAAATTATAGATACGACAGGATACGGAAATCTATTCTTTCGGAGAATTCAACGTATAAGAATAGAAAAAATATTCCAGATTATATACAGACTAAGGTACCAATTAGTACTATTTCTAAACACTTCTACCGCTACCTTCTGGCCACGTCGAGTAAACAAAAACAAATATATAAGTAAATAAATAAATACATATTAATTTCTATTGAAGGCAATGGCATTTTTTGCAGATATTTTTTTCTTATCAAGGCTTTGAATCAGTCTAGATTTTTCTTCTATAAAAAAATTTTATAAAAAAAAAATGTATCTCCGAACAAAGTCACTGACTTCAATAAAAATTGGAAAAGAGAGAAAATATGCCCAAATACCATATATTTAATTACACAAGAAATAATTTCAACAGTTCCTTAAAACTATATTCAAAACAAGAACAAATACAAAAATCAACATTTCCTTCATACTGAATTTAATACAAACCCTCAAATACTCTCGGATCCAACCATTTACGCATTTCGCCTCTTGCACACGTCCCGTAAACAAAACAAAACAAAACAAAAAAGAGAAAAAAGTGTTTATTAACCATATCTGGCTGAAGGCCATCCTAATCCGATGGAGAAATCCCTTTAAAGATGGATGGCCAGTGCAACTGGCTGAGTTGAGGTGGCTGCTATCCTCTCTCTCTCTCTCTCTCTCTCTCTCTCTCTCTCTCTCTCTCTCTCTCTCTCTCTCTCTCTCTCTCGACGTCAAATGCAATTGAAGATTCCCCCCTTTTGGAGACATTCAATTCTCGGTCATCCGATTTCAACGTTAACGTAGTTACGTCTTCTGGCGTCTTGTTGCACTCGGGGTGTCAGGTATACATTAAGTTACGAGGTACAAATGGAGGATGGAAATTCCAGATCGTCTTCTCTGCTCTTGGCTACTATGGGTCTTGGTTGCGTTAGTGCACCTTCACACACACACACACGCATATATATATATATATATAGATATATATATATATATATATATATATATATATATATATATATGAATAAAATATTTTAGTAATTTTGTTCTAAGTCTTGTATTTCATTGTAATCAAATTACTGACCGCCATCTTTGCTATTTCCAGTCTTGAAAATGCAACTAAGATGAGCTGCGAAACGTCGTCTTGATGAAATAAATTGCAATGTGGTAATATGGATGGTGCTTTTACTTCATCATGTTATCATATATATATATATAGATATATATATATATATATATACACTAACTACACGTAAACAGCAAAATATAAACTGTAACATAATACTGATATATTATTTTTATCGAATCCACATTATTCAACCTTAAAAATTATAAAAATGAATGAACGAATAAATAAATTTAAAAAAAAAACAATTAAGGTAAATCGTCTGACTCAGGAGTCAGAACTTCACGGCGACTTCCTGAGAGTTACTGCCTGAAAGCCTGTGTTTATGTTCTCCAGTGTTAGGGTCGTTATACCTAACATGCCTAGCAAAACTATCGTGGCCCGCTACAAGTTGAATCATCGTTGCTGTGCAGTTGACTGAACAGAAACACGGAACAATCTGAAAGCATGAGAGAGAGAGAGAGAGAGACTGAGAAGAGAGGAGAGAGAGAGAGAGAGACCGAGAGAGAGAGAGAGAGATGAAAATACTTCACAGTTGTATAATTCTTTCTTTCCATTTATATTTATAATATATATATATATATATATATATATATATATATATCTATATATATATATGAGGGAGTGTGTGTGTGGAGAGAGAGAGAGAGAGAGAGAGAGACGAGAGAGAGAGAGAGAGAGAGAGAGAGAGTCCCACTGATCTAAATAATAATAATTGTAATAACAATAATAATAATAATAATTATTATCATTATTATTATTATTATTATTATTATTATTATCATTATTACCATAAGACGACAGTACTCTTCTTAAACTAAACAATAAATGTTTTACACCTTGCTCAAGTCCAAATATAAAATTCGACTGCTGGCATTAGACCAAAGACGGACGATAAAAATGGTACCGTACAGCCATGAATCTTCCGACCGTGACAGGACACAAACCTGAATACTGTTGAGATATAATCAGCCTTGATTCTTCTTCTTAATCTTCTCCTCCTTCTCGATACTCAATCTCCCCATTCATTCTCCAGCATCGTTTGCACATTTAAATGAAGGGTTAAAATAAATATATGTATATGTATATGTATATATATATATCTATATATATAAATCATATATATATATATAATACTATATAATATATATATATATATATATATATATATATATATATATATATATAGCCTATATTGTTGTTGATAATTGCTAAAGCTGCAGTTTCCTTTTCTTTTCTTAAATTTCTCATTATTTCCGTTCAACATTCAGTATATATTA
>NC_061089.1:58125657-58168157 GCF_015104395.2 Macrobrachium nipponense
TAATGCCATTACTCCAGAAAAAAAACAAATCCATGATAATGTGAATATTCCTTTAACATCACATTTACCGTTTCCTTCCCCAAAAATAAAACCGACAGATCTCCTCCTCGCCTCCGAAGCAGAGCTGTGGCGACGAAGTTGGTATTTAACAACTTTCTCTCCACATCATTAGAAGAGAGCAATTACCCCAAGAAAATGGCTCTAAAGGCACGTCTTTTGGGTAAGGAGGGCGTCTGGAGGGAAGGGGAAGGGGAGAGGGAAGGTGGAGGGAATGTAAATGATACAAGGGCGCGTGCGACCTCCCCAGAGCATGAAGGAAGAGCACAGGAGGAAGAAGACGATGTAGGGACGGGGGCGAAGCATATACCCTTGGAGGAATGCCCCTAGAGACTATCTACCAAAAGACGAGGGAAAGGGGACGGGGGAGGTATATACCCATACAACCAGGGAGGTTGTCCCTGGAGCCTATCTACCAATAGAGATGAGGGAAGCGGGGTGGGGAGGGGGGGAGCAAACTCTACCCATGTAAGTGAACCCTTTCTCTGCCATTATGATTTTGCTTAAAACAACACCAAAGTTTCCTCCCCTTGAGCAACGTTAGCTAGAGAACTCCACTGTAGAAGTTTCCTGCTAACAATGATTTAATTTGTCTCCTATACGCTTCATGTCGCTGTAGTGTTTCGCTCTAAACATATAACACTTAAAAATAAACATTATATATGATGTGAATAACGTAATTCATTTGAGGGAACGATAATTATGTTACAAACAAGAATTAATTCTCTCTCTCTCTCTCTCTCTCTCTCTCTCTCTCTCTCTCTCTCTCTCTCTGTGTGTGTGTGTGTGTGTGTGTGTGAGCGTGTGTGTAAGTATCCGTATAACACGTATTAACACTAATCTTTGGCGATACAGACTTACAAAATAAAAAATCTTGAGTAATATACCGATTGAGCTCCTGCATCCCACCATGTTAATCATTAAGATAGTGGTCAGCTGAATGTCACTCATAATGCCTTAGGTCACTAACCAGAATTCTAAAAGACATACACACACACACATACACATACAAAATACGAATCTGTCCATTCTCTTCTCATTAACTTTAAGGATGATTACTATTTGAGAAGTCTTTTAGAAGAAAAAATAATTTGCCGATGCCCTCCCACTGTACCCACCTTAAACACCCCACCCCACCTCTCTCTCTCTCTCTCTCTCTCTCTCTCTCCTCTCTCTCTCTCTCTCTCGTCAGGACACATGTGCGCGCTCGCAAGCAATTCCACGGCCGATGGCACAGCCACCATTACTGCATGCACGTAATGTATTTCTAATAAGTTCTAATGTCACCGGTGGATAATTCTTTTAAGTCTTATAATAGGTCATTATCTAAGTCAACATTAATCAGTCTGTGTAAATAGAGAAGTCATCATTCCATCCGCTGCCTGTAAGCAAATAAGCTACATGGTCTCTCTCTCTCTCTCTCTCTCTCTCTCTCTCTCTCTCTCTCTCTCTCTCTCTCTCTTAAAATGTACATCAGGTAACGCATATTTCAGAAAACAATGATCAACATCGCAAATTTCACTCTACTTTCAACAAGACAATTGAAGACATGGTTCTCGTTGAAATTAAATAAAAGAAAATAATGTAAAACCCACACATGAATCTTTTAAATTGCATGAAATGGCTTTGTAGCCGAACGATTCATAAAATACAAGAGGAGATTCCTGTATCCTCTGAACGAGAGAGAGAGAGAGAGAGAGAGAGAGAGAGAGAGAGAGAGAGAGAGAGAGAGAGAGAGAGAGAGAGAGAGAGAAGCCAAGCATAAACAGTAAAACCTCAAAAGGAAGAAAAAAAACCGTGGGACCGATTAATGAAATGAAGTTAACGCGACGAAAATGAAAATGAATGTGATAAACACGAGGTAACTGGGAAAGATGGACAACGGTGTGACCAATGATCGACAGCTGACCAACGGAGAGCAAAGTGAAACTTCAAGAGTGGTGTTAAACTAAATAGGCACCTAGGCCTATAAGTTTATAACTTGGAACAAAATACAAGGACGTGTAAAATACGTCATATATAAAATATTAGTATCTAATAAATATGTATACAGGCTACTTTTGAATTTGAAAACGGGCACAAACATTAACAAGTGCAAAATTTGCGGTTGATAGGTAATCAACAGAAGAGGATGGGGAAGATGAGATTAGGGTTTGGAAAGGGGGGGGAAGGAAGGAGGAAAGGAGGAGGAGTGGGAGGAAGGGAGGAAAGGAGGAGGAGGATGAGGGGGAGGGGGTGTTGGGGGCGTGAACAGGGTCTCTCAGGATCTTAGAAGAGGGGAAAGCTTGTTAAGATGTCGGCAACGTTTATGCCCCATCACGGATCCTTCAGCCTCATCAAACAAAACGTTGTCGTCTTCTCTTGGCAACTTAACCATGTCGCCGCGTTCTTTTGGCAACTTAGCCGTACTGTTTCGAGTACGTTGTCGGCTTTCTTTCGGCCGCCACAGGACCGTAGCTGGGCTCTCTCTCTCTCTCTTTGCGGCTCCACCCAGTATCCTATGTAGGCGCAAGATGAATTATTGCAACTGTGACTATAATTATAGATGGTTTCAGCTACCGAGACGAATAGGAACATTGCGAAAACATGTAAATCGTGAGGATGAAGGATATCAGCTAGCACAATGTGTGTGTGTGTGTGTGAGAGAGAGAGAGAGAGAGAGAGAGAGAGAGAGAGAGATCCTCAGCAAAAAGGTAAAATCAATTCAACTGAGAGAGAGAAAGTGTGATTAACCACGTCCAAATAATTCTCTGAAAAAACTATCTAAACACTTATGTGACCTGACGGCAAGATCATACATGTCTATTAGGCCTAGGCTTATTTCCCTCAACAGTCCCAAGAAATTTCTCAGTCAGAAAAGAATGGCACGGTCCATTGTGAAGTGTTGGCAATCCCGGTCAGCACCTCGCTTACAAGGCTATTATTATGATGAACTGGAGAGATAGGCCTACCGGCAACAAAACAAAAACCTATACAATTAAGCTACCAGCATAAATCCGATACAATGGGCCAAGCTTGCCGTCTCCTCCTCCTCCTCCTCCTCCTCCTTTTCTTACCCTTTCCCCTTCGTCCAGACAATGGTTCTACGACCATCCCTCTGATTTAATCAAAAACCTTGCAGGGCCAATCAGAGCACCAGCCCACTTTCCAATGGAATATCAGATGAGGCATATACAAACATTAGGCTGTCAAGTAGGCCACAAAGAAAAATAAAACTCTTTACAAGTGTACAGATCTATCGACCACTACCTAAAAAATATTTATAATGAAGGTCCAAGTTACGAGAAAGCACGGTCAACTGACAGCAAACTTCTCCTTAGACAATAACATCAATCTTGCTTCCTAAGCTTACAACACGGCACGACTCAAGGTCTCGCTGCAAAGGCATAAACAATTAAAAATGCCGCGAGGAGGCGTGGCTTGTAGTTGCCATTCGTCTTTATTGACGCTTATCTTATTTTGCATGAAAAACTTTACATTCTTAGACTATTATTTATTCTATTTTTTTATATATATTCACACCCTCTCAAAATACTTACGTACTTGATGTAAAGTTATAGCACTATTTGATTTGTCTAATTTCCGAAATTAAAGACATTTCCGAAATTAAATACTTAATGTGCATACGAGCTCTCTCTCTCTCTCTCTCTCTCTCTCTCTCTCTCTCTCTCTCTCTCTCTCTCTCTCACAGAAAATTCAACTACCAAATGCAACGTAAATATCTAAGTCATTAAATTATGAAATGTATTACTCCTTTGAAGAAATATGAACTTGACGAAGTCTCGTGGTCCAAACACGTCCTTCACATGACATTTGAGGGTGATTTACTGACCACTAAAAATAATGTAAAACTTATAATCAACGCGCGAAAATAGTAATCTAGCTTTAGCATACAAGGCTGGCTCGAGTGAGTACGCACACGCACATCACAGAACACGGACGCCCCTAATTGCTAAACTTTAATATATACATATATATATATACATATATGAGAGAGAGAGAGAGAGAGAGAGAGAGAGAGAGAGAGAGAGAGAGAGAGAGAGAGAGAGAGAGAGAGATTACTAAATGCATTTCAGTAAAGTACCAAAATAATTTAAGAAGTTACTGTTGGTGGAACATTAAAAGTAGTTCTTTGTCTTTAATATCGAAAAGTTAGACTTCGCTAGCTGACTGCTTACGGTTCGTTGGGGCTAAACACAATCGATATAGGGTACGTTGTACCACCTACAATCACACAACAATAAGCTAAAATTAACCTATTGAATTCGATTGCAAAAAACTATTATCAGAGACATGTCCATGATGTCCACAATGATGGCACATACGGGTTAGAACTGAAACACTGATAACTACAGTCAAGGCGATGCGCTATCAAATAACACGAGAGAGAGAGAGAGAGAGAGAGAGAGAGAGAGAGTAAAACAAACAAAAAAAGACACTGAGTCAAAGAATCTTCGCCGTGTTTTTCTGAACGCACTAAAAAAATTATCTAGCGATTAATGTAATTACACCTACATAATCACCAGGCTTTGCATCTCTGCTATTAATTAAACAGCCAATTTATTCATGGTGTATCCAGGGAACACAGTGGAGGGGGCGAGGACTCACCACCACCACCTTCCCTCTCAATATACAAGAGGAAAAGGGAAGGGGAAGGGGGGGGGTGAAGGATTAATAACTCATCAATACAGAGATTATTAGTATTCGGAGTTCCCTTGGACACCCCCGGCAGCAACCAGCATCCCCTCACTGAGTAAAAAGAGGGAGAGGGGACCGGAGATTCGACAGAGTTTACATTTTAATCGAATCACTAGCGGCTGATGACATCTCAGAAGGTGCCTATTGCTCTAGTGACTAGGCCCAATACAGGGCTGAATAAGCCCTCACACAGACCCATCCAACAGGCCTAGTCCCTGGGGTCTGTGAGCTAATTTCGAAGTCTAATCTAAACGATTATCTTATTTCAGGTCGACAGATAAACCTAATTGAGTGGGTTAATTAAATAATAATAATAATAATAATAATAATAATAATTAATAATAATAATAATAATAAGGGTTTATAAATAATGTGTAAACACAAAAGTAATCACTATGATCGTTATCAAAATATATATATATATAAGGTAAATCTTATTATAAATAATGTGTAAACACAAAAGTATATAATCACTATGATCGTTATCAAAATACATATAAGGTAAATCTTATAAGCATAAAGATTCGGTTGAGGTATCCATTGAAATACAATTTATATATACATAGCTTCAAATCTCCAGACTAGATTAGCCTACTTACCGTAGAAGGGGAGCATCTCATAAAGGGCAACTAGGATACCTGTTACATGAATACCTAAAACAATATGCTACTCAATCAGGCTTGGACCCAACAAACACGCACAGCCGCCAACATTAAGCTTTACAAGTACCTACACACCTAGTCTAAACAAACACGTCATGACAAATAAGAGCAGCTAACAACGTTATGAACAAAGACACCTACAGCAGTAACAACGCGACTAAATCATCAGCTCACATTTTATGGTCTACCAAAGACAATAATCAGCTCAATGGAGAAGTCGGCAGCTTTATTATTCATGCATCAGCCGAATAAAATAAGCATCTGATAACTACTACTTGTGCCCAAAATAAACACCAAAGTATAGGTATACATTTTAAAGTTTATTAAAAAATATACAAAATTCAATCGCAAGATGTATAAACCAGCACGCATAATTACATAGTAAAAATTCTAACACCGATATTTGCAGCCATAGAAAAAAACACGATCACATCAAAAAGATTAGAATCTCTCTCTCTCTCTCTCTCTCTCTCTCTCTCTCTCTCTCTCTCTCTCTCTCTGTGAAAAGTCAGCCAGTCACTCTAGCGGAACATAATCATTAGACTCTGAAAGGCAATGGCAGTCAAGCTAAGAAAAAATGGGCGCTCCGCATCAATATGTTCAAAGGCATAAATAGACATCAGATCCTTACTGAGACAATGCTAACAGGAGACCCACTGCAGCGTTACCTACTCCCACAATGCACCGAATGCCCGGGGCACCAGATCAAATGCCCGTGACACCAGATGATGGATGAGCTGACGCCATCTAATGTTAATTGGTCGTTTAATCGACTGTGACTGACATCCACAGCCTCACACTGATTGCAATAGATAGCCTGGTCGATGGCCTTATTTGTCAAACCCACTCGGCTTAAAAAAAAAAAATGGATGCCTATATTTAGGCTAGGCCTACTGATTCACCTAAGCATCCCACGCCTATAAGAAAAAAGGGAACGCAAATATTTATCAGTTCTGGGGGACCAGCTTTCACAACGAAAATTTACTTAAGTTACTTCCCGCATTAGGCAAAAAATCTCCATCCTTCAGCGGTTTCCCAAATATTTGGCTTTTTGAGAAGAAACATTCGTATTTTCTCATACAACACTTTCAGATGCCTTACGTAATTGAAACACTTATAAGTCTAACCCTTAATCAACTTGATCACAATAAAAAAAAATAATAAAAAGAAATCAACAGAAAGTCTATGCTTACCAATTTCTGAATAACAAACCATGGAGGAAAACTGTATCATACCTAGGCTTATTGTTTCACACCACTAAACCAGGGGTAGGCTCCAGTGACGTTATCAACGCTCCAAACACCATGAAAGTGGAAGAAGAGCCATTGGCAACGAAAATACGACCTCCGAAATATGGCAAAGAGAGGCTCGAGCACGGCAGTAACCCATTAAGGCCTATTGCCTCGCTCTAAGTGAGAAAGTTCGGAGAGTTTCTCTAGGCCTAACAACCTGTCTTTGCAAATCTCTCTTAAAAGGGGGAGGCTTCCTTTTCCATGAACAGTCCCAAGGCACAGCATTTCTTAATAAGGCCCGCAAACACCTTTCACATCAACATCTCTTTTAATACAACGGCAATCGACTATCAATGAAGTTAACTTAAGGAGCGGAATGGGTTTTGGAAAACACATGATCTGGAAGGGGAAATGCCCCCCCCCCCCCCCTCTCTCTCTCTCTCCACGCACACACACACGCACACACACCAGGAACCAACGCATATGATTTAAGAAAGAAACTACGCCTTTTACTGCGACACTGCAAATCATCAGCAATTACTGAAGCCGACCTCGCAATCAATTAACAAAATCACACATCATGATCAATTATCGCGACAGACATCTTAATCATTTACCCAGGTCTTGGGCGCCATTAATACCTGATCTAAGCAGTAAGTGAGCTTAACTACCGCTATCGACTTCACTTATCAAATCAAGCATCACAACTAATGAATAGTCTTCTACTCTTCTTGTCTCTCACGGCTTCTGAATCAACTTTATCCAGGTTAATTATGAGTGTTGAAAAATAAAAAAATAAGAGACATATGTTTCTTAAAATACGTTTACACGTTCTTGGGACGCCAATTCATCATAGAATATAATAATTAGATATTCATGGGGTGGGTCTTGAATCTCTTTATCTTTTGCGTGTCCTTCCAAAACCACGCTCTTGGCTGTAACATGCTCGGAGCGGCTTAACTGACGATCTAATTAGATTGAATGAGAAAATAATTATAAAAAGGAATGGCGTTATCTGGGGCGACAAAAAAAAATCGATAGCAGTAATCAACATCTCAATCAGTATGTGTGACTTAGACAGTGCCGAGAGAGAGAGAGAGAGAGAGAGAGAGAGAGAGAGAGAGAGAGAACGATTGCACCACTCGCAGTGGAATAATTTATTCAGTGACAACAATTGGATTTATCAGAGCTAGTTCTGGGTTTATCATAAGCTACGCTCTCTCTCTCTCTCTCTCTCTCTCTCTCTCTCTCTCTCTCTCTCTCTCTCTCTCTCTCTCTCTCTCTCTCTCTCTCTCTCTCTCCATACATAATAGAAGACCACAAGAAAATCGATCACCCATTAGAAAGGGGATAGCAAGCACTTACGACAGCTAAAATAAAATAAATAAAAACTGCCTCTAATTACGCAATCTCTTATCTACACCAGGCTCTACAATTTTTCCTTACTAGTACCGGTAGCCAACGTTAGAACAGGGTTTTGATATCTAGTTGTACAGGTTTGCGGTACCATATTCGGATATAACGACCCTATAAAACTAGCCTGTAACCCAGTGCTTGCCGGAACGGATCGACATTGGCCTAAGATTTTTTTTTTTTTTTTTTTTTTTTTTTATTTTTTTTTTTTTTTTTTTTTTTTGAGACGATATAAAACTAATGGTAAACACATCCTTAGCAATAATGTTTCTTTATATACAAAAAGTGGTGTGGGTGGAGCCCACCTCAATGTGGCAAAAGAAGGATGACGCCCAGGCATAGCCACTACCTTAGTGATAACAACGATAAGGAGAGAGAGAGAGAGAGAGAGAGAGACCTGTATCAGTCACTGAGATTCTCTTTAGCCGTCCATTAGCATAATTTATGCGTAACAACCCAAACATAGAAATGACAGAGCACTAATAAAGGCGTAATATCACTCGTTCACAGGCCGTATTCTCTCTCTCTCTCTCCTCTCTCTCTCTCTCTCTCTCTCTCTCTCATTATCATTATTAGGAATAAGACGTTCACGGTCGATTTCACCCTTAAAATCCCATCATCATTTACGTCTCGCTATCTGTTATGAGAGAGAGAGAGAGAGAGAGAGAGAGAGAGAGAGAGAGAGAGAGAGAGAGAGAGAGAGAGATTTAGGTATGTCGTAAGCACGCATATACATATACATAGTATGCACATACATATATACATACAGATATATGTGTATACATACATATATATATATATACATATTATATAGATACGCAGCTTGAGGAGCATTAAAATTATTCTGGAGAGAGAGAGAGAGAGAGAGAGAGAGAGAGAGTATGCCCTTGCGCTGGCGGAGGTAAAGAAAAAAAAAATAAGGCGAGTTGGAGAATGACTAATCAGGTTTCTCATCAAACTTTTTTGGGGCGGTACGAAAAAAAAATAAAAAAAAAAAAAAAAAAAAAAGATGCCGGGAGAGCTTTCCAAATATCATCCACAAGTTATCTAATTGGACTACTCTGAATTCCATCTCACTTCAAAAGAATTATTTTGGATTTTTCATTTTTACTGTAAGTGATGAAACATTTTCTTTACTGAGTCTTAGGCCTACCAAGTAGTACTACAGAATTAATAAGTTGAGTATAATAAAATGCATTTCAAGTACAAGTTAATTTAGAAATAAAAAATTTAGTTCTGTTATAGTATGTAATATGGGCTAACTTAAGATGGAAGATTACAACAAATAGAAGACTATAGAGAGAGAGAGAGAATCTCAACCACAAATATCCCAAGATATAATGGACTATATTCTTTTTCGATTATTTTAATTTGGGTAGCCGAACGAAAACCAGCATTAAGCTGCAAAATATTCAATATTTTCATCCTTATTATTGTTTAAAAAGAACAAATATTCTATAATAAATGTATGAAAAAGCACCCAACTTTAAGAACCAAGACCTTAAGTGAACAGGCCACAAGCAAATATAACCTTAGCTCCCTCACACGACGTACTAACAATTTACCACGAAGTAACGTCAGACGTAGACATAACGCTCCTTACTTCTTTAATCTATTAACACCTATAATCATCAATGAATTGTCATGTAAATAGACATAAGATAAGATAAACTTGCCTCCTTAACATGACCAACGCTGTTATGGAGATTAAGGCATTAATCTTGATGTACGGCTATACAAATGATGTCGATCGGTTAGGCTATGCGCTGAGAAAATAAATCGGTCTCTTATTTTATTCTGATACCGATATTAGTCTACTGATTACAGGTTGGCCGTGCTACTACGGGGCCATCTTAGTCTAACAGCAACAACAATAACTTATACTGCATATACTAGATAAGCATTCCGAATCATGTTACCTAAACTACCGTAATGAATGTTAATTCAACAACAGTGAGAGTATCACAACAATACCAAATCTCTCCTTCTTCCCAGATTTAACCTATTTTTATATGGGGTCGCCGTTATGAAGGAGTCGTCTCCATCGATTTCTGTCCTGGTGACGATTCATTCACCGATACCAAATCTTTACCAATTAATAATAATAATAATAAAACCCATACTGAATAATAATAATAATATATGCAGAGGATTACGAAGACCGTAAATTCTAAAGCAACTGCATCCCATGTGAGCAACGCGACCAAACAAAAGCAGGTTTCTCCGGGACAGAGAGAATCCTATCCTTTACCAGTGGCCCCAGAACCTACCTGTCGCCTCTAGAGGAGCGACAGGGCTCACTCCAGGACTATCTAACTCGATGCCCTTTTTGGGGGCAAGGCAGCAGACGTCGCCGACGACGCGACCCTTCTCGATCGACCTTGCAATGGCGAAAACCGCAAAAATACCCGCAGGCCATACGATACGGTGCCTATTAGGTTCACTCAGAAACACCACGGTCATCTCTCTCTCTCTCTCTCTCTCTCTCTCTCTCTCTAAGAATTAATATGGGTCTAGAGTGATCTCTTATATAGGAAGTCTAGAATGAACTCGTATAGGTTTAGAGTAAAACATGATTATTACTGTGGCTTTCTCCATCGCAGTACTTTTAAAACGGACAAATAATAATATAAAATTACTTGTGTTACAAATTTCTCTTTTAACATAAATATATAAATATAACAATGTCAACGTGAGACACACACTCGGTTCCCCACTACAAACTGTACCTACCACCCTATGCAACCATTCTCTTTAACACCGCCCATAGCAATCTGAGCACTCACTGGAGGGTGGGTGTGGCACGGGTGTGGTGGTGGCGGTGGAGGAGAGTGGGAGGAATAGGGGAAGGGGGTAAAATATCCCCTTCCCCCTTCCCTTCCTTCCTCCATCTCCCGGGCAGAGAAAACAGGGACGAGTAATTGATATAAAACAAGGAATAGATCTCAATCGAATCCTGAAACTGGAACGTAAATGTTTGCGCATTCCTCAGATTTCGTTACCTGGTCTTTTTTTTTTTTTTTTTTTTTTTCCCACATACACCGCTCGAATTTCCAGAGGCCGTCCGCTGCTCACTCTCCACGCAGCAATGTCTGACTTTTAGGCTCCTGAATATTTCAAAATAGTGAGGCTACAGAGCGCTTCTCTCTCTCTTCTCTCTCTCTCTCTCTCTCTCTCTCTCTCTTCAGGTTGCGCACTACCAGAAATGTTCAAAGCTCATCTCAAAATATGAATATTTGGGTCCTTTCTTTTATACATAATTGTTGTTACAAAAGCAAATATTTTCAGGAAGGTCAAATTGCTTCATCGCTTCAGCGTATTTGCGCAAACAAAGAATATATAACGACAAAACAAAGCATATACTGAAATGGTTACGAACACCAATATCGTCGTCAAATAAAGGTATGGTATCCGCACTAACACAATCTGAGCAGCATTAAAGATACCTGGACATGACAGCAATAGCTTCATCATAGGCTGGCAACCAATAACACTGAGGAAAAGTACTGCAGACAAGCAACAGTTCAGAGCAACAGAAATAAATTTAAAATAGACCGACTGCAATGAACAGAAAGAAACTGCAGCTTTTCTCCGTCTCTCTTTGAGGTGAAGACCAAGATGGCGGTGCTGTGGGACGAGATCAGCCACACAAAAGACAAGATGAACAACGATCGCTGTGCCGTCTCTGGTAAAGAGAGAATTGCCTCCAAACTCATGGAGGAACACGGAGGAAGGACCAAAGTTCCGGACCGAAAAAGTATCAAGATGCTTGATTCAAATAAGCTGAATTTTCAGATTATTCACACAACAGCCAGACATATAGTTTGTGGACACCCAACAATATCAACGTCAAAAACAACATTACTATCATCATCATAATTATTAAGGCATTCAAACAACTAAAAACAGCAAAGCAACAATGACAACTAAAAAAAAAAGACAACTGCGATAACAATAATAACAGCAAGCTAATCCAAAATCTTGTTTAAAAATGTATGAAAAGAAGGCTTTCAAGAACCTGCTCCTCTCTCTTTTTCAAATCAGACTGCAAGGAGAACCGAGCAAGTTTCGAAAATTGTATTTTCGCACATATTTAATTAATATTCCTCACAAATAAATGATTGGCTCGTATGACAGTCTTGCATTCCAAAAGCTAACGTTGTAAAGCTGTCCATTCTAAGGGGATAAGGCAAAGGGGGAAGTATTCAAAACAAAACAAAACAAATTATTACGTATCACAATTGCATTCTATACTTCGTCTGAGTATTGCAATCGAAAGGTTGACAAAATTCTACAACTGTTCCTTCTACGGGAATAAGGCAAAATTGAAAAAAAATTATCACATAATAAATAAATTAATATTACCAAGCCTTCTTAAGTACCATCAAAAACTGGCTTAAAAGACGCAAATTCATCGGAAGAAACTGATCGCTTCCCTTTCATTCTACATTTGCCAAAGATGTTCTAAAAGAGTAAGTTTATTAATGGTCACACCAACATTCATACCTTAATTGTCGAACTGTGGATGAATTTCCTGTACAAAAAACCTCCAATACCCTCTTAATTCACCTACACGCAAGACTCCTCAGCAGTGCGTCAAACCCGAAAAGTGAATGAATAAAGCAATAAAATAAAATCACTGTGACAATTACTTTTCTAAGTAAAAATTACTTTACTAAGTAAAAACTTTTTTATTTATTTGCAAAGAAAATAAATGTTTACTTCTTGTCCCTCCGTTATATATTATATATTTCTGTTCTGCACTTATGAACTTTATAAATAAAACTTTAAAATTTTGATGAAAAATTACTTACCGATTTTCTTATTATATATATATATATTATATATAATATATATATATATATATATATATATATATATGACTAGTGATAAATGAATTTCTTAAAACTTTCAACCATAAGAATACGTAATAATAATAATGTCTTTAAATCATCACAAACTGTTCATTCCTTATCAAACATATGCAATTACTTTAAAGGTAGTTATAAAACTTACTAAATCAGAGGAAAATCCTTATTTACCTTTAAATGTTACTTAATTCCATCTGTATGTCATTTATATAACAAGAAAAAGCACTTTCTTTTCAACAGCACCCCATTTACAAAGAACACTTAAGCTAGACAATGTCAACTAAAACAAGGAAGAATAAGCGCAAGTCTTATCTGTACAGATACGCAAACATAAATACACACATAAAGTACAAATACACAGAAACGTATGTTGACAACGTCTTTCTTTTACGGTCCCTTTAATTTACTAACAAACACTTATTTAAGAACGCACCCTTGATTTACAAACAAAACGCTTATTTCAGGACACCTTAAATAAACTCTCGAAACACGGGAGTGTCGAGTGCGTCACCGCTTTAATAAGAAGATAAGCTCACCGTACGAGTAAGGGAATACTAAGTGGCTAACGGGGAATATGCAACTTAGGTTCGAATTCCACGTTAATCAGTACCAGCATTCTAAACAGACTTACGACAACTCATCAATGCTGCATAAATATACAAAACGTATGGTCATAGGAAGGACTGTGGGTACGAATATAATTTATCCATCTCTCTCTGAAGGAAGATCAAAGGTGCCCAAACCTTAAAGGGATATTGTAGCGATAACTCCGATGAAGTTTATCGTCATTAGTCATAAGGAAAAAAAAAACTATACACTCATTAATTCCTAGAGGTTACCTGCACTATTGTTTCATAAGGCTCCAGGCACAAAGATAATTCAATGTAAAATACACAAACAAAATATATATATATATATATATATATATTATATATATATATATATATATATATATATATCTCACTACCATATATATATATATATATATATATATATATATATATATATATATATCTCACTACCATACTTCACTTGTAATATCTCCGCAATGACAGAAATCTCAGCTGCTGATACTTACACAGCTATCGTAAGCGCACAACATAAAAAAAGATAAACAGAACAAAACGTAACTGAAAAAGTCTACGGAACTATTACTCATAAAATACTTCCGTTATCAAAACACTGAAGACGGAAATTTTAAGTCCTAAAACTGGTTTATCATTCTAACAAACATTTGCAATTACATATAATCATCTAATTCATCAATAACTAACATTCAACACTGCATTATTTGTTATTTTACACTTGACATTCCAAACTTATGTTTTTAATACAAATTATCTTTTTAAAAACAAATTCAAAGATCGCGATGCTAAAGTTATCAACATATACTGACGATGAGTATCACAAAAATATAAGAACAAATTTAGAAACGACGGCTTTCCGCAGACGTAGTTTGGATGAAATCTTATTTCCCCTACATGGTTAAAGCATGAATATATATACTATATATATATATATATATATATATATATATATATATATATATATATCACACGCACACATATAACAAAATGATAGGCTAAAGTTCCTTACCAAGCAAAATCACCACAGATATGTCCAAAATGTACAAAGAGCCTGATCGACAGTCAACTGGAGCTGCTATAAGCCCTGGGCAAAAACTACACAACAAGCGACAATAATATTAAAGCAAACGAAAATTTAAAGAAAAGTTTACGAAAACTACATTATCCTTCTGTGCGTCAATGCTGGTCCACACGAACGAAAGGCGTAAATTTAAGAGTTTAAACTTACCTGTAATTGGAGCAATGAGGATGGCACTCACAGCGCACAGTAAGATGATGGGCGTGCGTCCACCGCCCACACCCTCCACACCCATCCTGAGGGTGGTTTGGGTGGGGGTCACTCACCACGCCTTCACCTCCTTCAACTGCAACTATCCATAACTCTTATTTGATCAACATGGCGCAGAGCGAAAATGTTTACAACAAATGTATTCACAACGGTTCCCGGGGCGATAGTACTAGGTTAAGGGGTTTTATTTAATATCTATTAATGAACTGGGTGATAAATGGGTTATCTATTTCCGTATGATTTCAACAAATTCCTATCGTTTATTCAGAACATCCTCCTTGGACAAGTTAAATAACACCACCTTCAGAAGGCTTTGGACATAAAACAACAGGAATATCAACACGTGTGTGTTTAAAACACTTTTTTTTTCTTTTTTTAATTCAGCACCATAATCCTCCTGCGCCGAATCTATGCACTAAACAGCACCATCTTTCCTTCTCGTAACTTTAGCAAATGTCACAAAACACACAGCAGCCTCTGTACACCAAAACAATCACAAATGCAACCGACTTCCATGACAGAAAGTGCATCACCTGCGTCCCAGCACCAGAGCAACGTGAACCTACTTCCACAGCGACTCAGCGTAGACTAACTTCTGCCGCTGATCGCATGGAAGTTGAATCAGCTTTGGCCACGAGGACCGGTTGCCACTTACCCTTATATGCTCTTTACGTCTTTGAAGATTTTTTTCGCCATCATTTGCATGTTACATTTTATTCATGGTACACGTCATTTTTACTCTTCTAATTCTCATTTTTATTTATTGACGAAAAATGTAATGATTCTTGTTAGCGACGGAATGTTCTGCATGAGATTAACAGGTAAAATTCAATTATGCCTGATTTGAACGTAGATATTTGAATGTCCACGAAATAACAAATTTTAAAACTATGTAAAAAAAAATAGATCTAACTAATAGAGCGACGAAGTAAAATAAAACGATAAAATTTAGAATAGAGACTCGTGCCCCGAATGAATCCTGATTCCATTTCCCCCTCTGCCGAGCCGGAGGGGAAGAGGAGTCGATATCACGCCCGAAGTTTAGCTCGCCCAGGGAAAACATGGCATAGGCGTGAAAACTATATTGCATTCTTCAGTCTTTGCAGTTGACCCGCGCTATTTTATTGCATCGACAACATTTTCAGGCGCCTACACATGACCAACATTCGTTCAGGTTAAAAACCCCTTTCTGGACTAAAAAAAACAAAGGTTTCTACACTTCAGCAAGAGTATTAATCCAAAGAAATTCTTGAAATCTTCACTTTTTGTTTCTTGTTAGGTTGCTTAATAATGGAATTACAACTGTTTTTACTACTTTGATGAAGAAGAAGCAATTTGTTACCATAATAAAGAGTAGTCATAGGTTCTATGACCATGGATAGAATATTAAGGTAAAAGTGCAAATGGTTATATAATTGTATTAAACACAAATATGGGTGTACACACACGCACACGCACACACACACATACACACACACACACACACACACATATATATATTATATATATTATTATTTTTTAAATATATATTATATATATATATTATATATATAAATATATAATATATAATATATATCTATATATAGATATATTATATATGATATATATTAATATATAAATATTATTAAATATAATAAATTATAATTATATATATATATATATATATATATATATTTATATGCGTGTGTGTTTGTGAAGCAATCTACAGTAAACAAACATTGCCAAAGATGGCCACGCAATATCCAGAAATAAGCTGTTTCCTGATGTTTCCACTTTTATTTTCATAGATCTTCCTTCATGTAGGAAACTAAGAATGAAGCTACCACAATCTTATTTTAGCAATCGTGTTACAATATTCAGAAAAGTCGACATAATTATAGTGTTAACAGTGCTGTTCCAAGTAAGCATAAAGTCACGTATTTGTAAGAGGAGAGAAGTAAGCAATTTACCTGTGCAAATTGCTCAGTCATTCGATGATGGCATTTGATGCTTAAATCCAATAATTTATACTTGTCCAATGGAAACCAAAATAATCGTCAAAAACTGCATTTTTTTTAAACTAAGTATAATAAACAATAATAATTTGTTGGGCATATTAGAATAAAAGTAATAAGAAACATTTCCAGTAGCAAGCCTGTACATTAAACTGCCCGTAATGCAATATATCAGCCATAAATTACACGATGCGTTGATATTAAAAAATTAAAAGGAAAACAGAGACTGTGAACTGAAAAATTAATAACAATAAAAAATATACATATAACTCTTGTGAGAGTCAACAGAAGCAGATGAAGACCCAATCTGTACGTTCACTGACGGCGTTGTTTCTTCAAGTTTTTATTTACTTATATATTCATTTTGATGACGTCTTTTATCATTCGAGTTATCGATTATAGCAGTGTCGTTGACTCCCACCTCTCTCATCTCAATGTATGAAATATTGCGGAGCTTACAGACTCGGACTGAATTGTATTTTGGTAAAACACCGACGTATGATTCGTGTCGCTATCCACGTTCGTAAGATTGTTCTTCACAATATGGCCACTGATGTTTTTGTTCTTGTAGAACATGATTAGCTCGTTCGAGTTGTTGATGCATACAACGTTAAGGTGCGTCCACACATACTTACATATCCGTCTACTACTCTATCTATCTATATAACTTAACAACATTACAGTGTTGATTTTAAGGAAATATGCGCGTGATTTTTTTTATTTTCTTATTCTCCAGGGAGATATTTGTTATAACGTAATTAATCATAAATGTTTTAAAAGCAAATAATTATATATCTTGAATATCAGTATAACCCTTATCTTGAACATGAAATGAAGGAGAACTAATATTTACATATGTATGTATGTATGTATGTATGTATGTATGTATGTATGTATGTATGTATGTATAAAAATATATTGTAAACTTATATACATACATATATATGTGTGTGCGTGTGTGTGTGTGTGTGTGTGTGTGTGTGATATAAGCGTGCGTGTTTCTTATAACGTAATTAATCATAAATGCTTTAAATGTAAATAATTATATATCTTGAATATCAGTATAAACCTTACCTTGAACATGAAATGAAGGAGAACTGATATGTACGTATGCATGTGTATAAAAAAATATAGTGTAATATATATATATATATATATATATATATATATATATATATATATATATATATATATATATATATATATGTGTGTGTGTGTGTGTGCGTGTGTGTGTGCGCGCGCTTGTGATATAAAAGTGCGTGTTTCTTAACATCCCAATTATGCATGCTTTTTTTGTCTGTAAATAGTAGTGCCATGTTTGTTTTCATAATAGAGCTAAGTCGCACTCAGTCTAACTTCCTCATTCCAGCTCGAGAGAGACAATCCCTTCAAACCATTTACAAGAAAATCTGCCTCATCCGAGATTTCTTGCAGAGAAGTCAAGTCTCCGAGGAAGCCACATAATTCTAAGCGCTGCTTTGGCATATACGTTTTCTTTGCTGAGGATTAAACCGTCTTTTTATTTCTTTTATATATTGCGTTTTCTTGTGATGATGGTTCTGTCTTTTTATGACTCGACATGGTAACTGAGAACTGTGAAATATGGTTCACTTCTGTTCTCTGACGGGTGCTTTTGTTTAAAGCAGATGCATACAATATAGATTTTTTTGGTTAATGTGTTATTGTCCTACTAAGGAACCTAACGAACATGAATTACTATGTATGTTTGTGTAAGAGTGAGAATATACGCGTATGTATGACTACATTCGAATTTCCCTACATGCATACCATGTGAACCAAAACCTTCTCTTTTAATTTCTGGGGCAAATCTGATGTTCAAAAATGTTTCCTTAGTTGCTCATGAAAATGTCAGCAGCAGAACGTACTTTGGGATCAAATAATGCCCTGCCTCCGTCATAAATGAATAAACTATAAATCGAAATACTGGAGTAGCTCGCTCGTAATACATTTGCTTTACACGCCCAAAAGAGAACATTTTCTTTCGCTAATAATAACAATGTTACTTGTATTAGAAACAGGAATGCCATTTCTGCTCCTCACCTTTGTAATTTCCTGTTCTTTACATATGCATGAGTAGTGTCAAAGGTCAAACAGAGAACAGGAAATAACATGTGGGTATACACCGCAAGAAAGAAACACGCGCGTAAATCATACATATCTTATTGAATGCATTTTATGATTCATTCTTGAAGTACAGTCGGAAGATGATCAGATAACGCACGATAGAGGAGGAAGTTCAGACGTGTAAGTTTTCCACGTAGGGTATTCACCTCTGATGCGGCCATACGAGGCGGCACCTATAGGTATTTTCTCTGAAGACAATCGATCGAATGAAAGGAAATTTGCTCTGATATAAGAACCTCTCTGTCTGTGTGTCTGTCTGTATGTCTCTCCCTATGTTTGTGTGTGTGCATATATACCAAGAATACCGCTAGTAAATATGACCGGCCAAGTGTGGAGGGAAAAACAAACATTATTTTCGACATCATGCTGACAGCGACGATTGATTTCACTGATTATTAAAAAAGACGAATGCAACCATGTTTAGCTGTTTGTACAAATATATAAATTCCCGCACGTGCAATATCTGCTTGTCTGTGGCATTATCAATAGGAGCGTGGTTTAGTTCCTTGGACTGACAAGAGCGCTGAAAATTTATGTAACTCTATATAACCACCTGCAAACATACACGCATACATTTATGCGTAGAGATACATAAATTATGAGTACACACACACACACACACACATATATATACATATATATATATATATATATATATATATATATGTATATGTATATATATATATATATATATATATATATGTATATATGTGTATATATATGTATATATATATATATATATATATATATATATATATATATAAATATATGAATGATCGCAACTCTCTTTTTAACTAAAACGGGAAAAGTTTTGATTAAAATTTTGAAACTTGCCGACAGGTAGGCAGTATCTTAACCACGATAAGATATATAAGACTTCGCATGCGTCAACCTGCGTACCCTCACCTTCCCGCGTCTTCCCCTCGGCGGGGGCAGGAAGGGAGGAGGGCCAGTGGGTGGAGAACTTTACCGAAAAAAAAAGGATCCCAAGTAATCCACTTGAAAATTCGGGAAGGTTTAAAAGTAACCTTTCGACGGAACCTCTGAAAAGTTGAACATATCTCAGGTCGATGCCACTTGAGTTGTACTTCAAGAGTCAATCTGTAGATGGAGAAACCGTCGATGTTTTTTTTTTTTTTTTTTTTTTTTTTTTTTTTTTTTTTTTTTTTTTTTACCTGAGGGAGAGAGGAGGAGGAGAAGAGGTAAAAAAAATCTGTAAATATGAGAAAGTTCGATGCCAGTTCTAAGAGGGATTTGGCCAAAGTTTGCGGTCCTGCTGGATTTTGGAAAGGCTTGAGGAGGCTCCGACGTACATGTTGGAAGAAAGTTACCCTGGAAAATTGATGAGTGCCTGGCCTGAGGGAAAATTCAAGTCTGTGTGCTGTAATATTCATATTCATAATCTCTGTTTAGGAAATATGAGGTACATACCCAGGGTGTATGTGTTTGTATACATAAATATATATACACGTCATTACACAAACCCCACACACACACACACACACACACATCACACACACACACATCACATATATATAGATATAAATATATATATATATATATATATATATATATATAGTATATATATACACCACACACACACACACACACACACACACATATATATATAATATATATATATATATATATATATATATATATATAATTATTAATCACTTTAGCACGTGATTCGTTTATCACCCATATCCACAGGCTTGAAAATAAAGCCGAAACCGGTCAGGACCTGCACCCTGTCTCTTATTTTTCCCCTGTATATATATATATATATATATATATATATATATATACATATATATATATATATATATATATATATATATATATATATATATATATATATATATATATATATATAATACTCACTACGGTAATATGGCTATAAAAGTCTACGGGGTAGACACGCCATACTTTAAAGCCTTGAGCAACTCTCAAGACTTTTTTTTTATTAATGCCTTACGTCTATGCCCATCACATTATCGCCTATAAACTTTGTTTCAATAAATATATACATAAAATTTAAATTCTCCCTTCCATCAGATAATCTACTATATATGTAAATAATGAGAATCTAACGAAAGATGAAAAAGCTAAATCTGCAAAAATAAAATCGCTGTGGAATATTACACCTCCTCTGAAACACATCCATTAAGTAACTGGGGAAACCAGTTCTAACTGTATTTTAATCTTTAATATATGGAAGAATAAACAAACATCAGATTGGAAAGTTATATACCTTTATAATTTCAGATACAAGGCGCGGTGGTAATTTCAAAATAAATCAAGATAGAAATCATCCATATGAGTCAAGAATCAGTTGATTGTAGAACACATATCGGTCTCTTTATTATTGTATTGTTTTTTTGAGAGACGAGAGAGAGAGAGAAACTTAAAAAACTCTACGCTTTTCACTCGATACGTTTCACTACACATTCTTGCCATTGCCTCCTTCATAAATGTCTATTTATTTCTCTAACATACAATTGCCTCATGTTAGGAGCGCAATCAAAGCTCATCTTTGTACAAAATAATATGAATAATCTGGAACAAGAGCAATCTTCCTTAACATAAAAAAAGAATAGTTTGAAATGTACATACGGTGACTTGGCGAAAGAACCTTGCGAGGGTACATAGATACTAAAAATTATGATCACATTCCTCACAGATGTGAAAATCAAATATACAACATTAACACTAGTAACGTAATAAGTAAACATTACGTATTAGCTAACAAATAATATAAACTATATAAGTTGAGTAACAACCTTTATTAAATCATCTAATTCGACACCGTATGAATCAAGTTAATACAGTTAAAGTGATTCGGGACCAGAAATAAAATATATTTTGATAGTAACGCTAATCTTGATAATAAAGGATATTCTGGAACAGTGACATGTGTCTGCGTGTATATATGAGATCTAGAAGGTTGAAGTGAATTGAGAAATATCCATTGTCTTTGCATTAATATAAAAACAAAAATAAGAAAAATAATAGTGATGATGATAACAGAAGTAAGAATTTTAATAATAATATAATAATAAATAATAATAATCAATAATAATAATAATGAAATAAAATTATGATGAAAACAATGATGATGATTATGACGTTGACAATAAAAAGGAGATACATTAAGACCAGCTCCTAATTGTGGATTCTAATCAGAACGAGCGAACTGCGATTAAATGGAAATGGACAAAGGGAGATTAAAACGGAGAAAGATATACATCTCGGCGAAAGCAGATTTTCGCAGAAACGTGGCACTATCCAAGTATTCGTATATTGCAGTTCCAGGAATACTAATGAACTGAAAGAACCTCTGAATTTACGGTTTAATTTCTTTTTTTTTTTTTTTTTGTCTTGAAATTACATGCAATCAGCCACAATGAAAACTTAAAATGCATCCCATCTCTATACGATCTTTCAAAAAGACATGTACAGAGGGCGCATTTTTCATTTCTTTTGTTTTCCTCAATATTTCCAGAGGAGTGAAAATTCATTGGCATTCTTAACCATTCGTTTAATCAGCAGCGTGTTCTGCAGAATAAGTTTAAGCAAATAAAAATTTCGCTCAGATGCTGTCTGTCTCTCTGTCTGATAGAATTTTCCACCCATTTCACTTGACCTAAAGAAAAACATGGGTCCCATAGTGATTCTACTTGCTCTTTTGCAGTAGCTTACAGGCTTCCATATGCAAAGGAAGTGTATATATATAGACATATAATATTATATATATAAGATATATATACTTGAGACGTATTTTCTATTTAAAGATAAGAATTTACTTACATTGAGGCCCATCATGAACTTTCCTCGCTTATCTTGGATTCTCCGATATCAGCCCGAGGTGAAGCCGGCCTACAGTCGATTTAAGAAGGATAAAGTTTAGCATCTTCCTTAAGGCAACGATGAAGTGGATTAAGACAATTAACAGGTCCCACGATGGCTCAGCGACGTCCCCAGGCATCACCTAAGGGCATATCTCCTACTATGTATTTCACTAATGAAACAACTTCTGTCATTCACTGTTTGATAAGGGTGGAAGCAAGTCCACCGAAATATAGTCCTTAGCTTTAAAAGAGACTGTTTTAATGGTCCGTTTATACTTGAGACGTATCCTGTTTTAACAGAAGACACACCACACACACACACACACACACACACACACACACACACACACATATATATATTTATATATTATATATATATCTATATATATATATATATAATTTGAATTAACGTACCAAAACAATAAATACGTAAATTGAAAAGCATCTGAATAGTGAATTATTATGGGCGTGGGAGCTGGGATTACAAGGGAACTGAGATTTAAATTTTTTTTCTTAGCTCTGCCTCTCTCTCCAAATCTGGTGCAGACACGGCTGCCTACGTTATCGTTTCCATACACGATAGAGCTAAGGCAATGGAGACTACAGTCTACTGATAGAGCTAAGGCAATGGAGACTACAGTCTACTGGGATATACTGGCTGACTAAAACGTTATGCCTTTCAAGATGACGATTTCGAAACAGAACATTCAAGCGGAGATAGTTACTTCAACTAATCCCCATCCTTGAAGGACTATCGGCAAAGGCGAACTGGCAACGAAAATTGCGAGCATACACCGGTACCAAGAAACTTTCGCTTCGAGAGACCACGATATTTAACTATCTGCATTCGAAGGCAGTCGAGCAACTGTAACTGGAGATCTCTTTGTTGTCGATGCTGCATTTGCATTAGGGACCTATTCAGCGAAAGGTCTTGGGTGCATCGTCGTCACCTTTATTTTTTTTTATCACACCTCTCTCTTTCTCTCCTCTCCTCTTGCTCTCAATCGGCTCTTGCCGTAAAGAGACCCTGACAGTCTCTTACTTTAATCATGAAATGTATCGAGGGCATTCATCCAACTCCTTGACGGCGTCGTAAAGAAAGAAGATTCGCTCTCCAGTCGGTCTGATCTCCTTGAACTGATGCTCTTACTTCCTCTCAGTTGGTTCCTGCGGCACCACCTTCTCCTCCACCTCCTCCATCCTTCCTCTCACCCACGTCAATCCATCCCACCCCGCCCTCCAGCCAACGTGTCTAGCAACCACCTGTGACCCATCTTTCGTCCTGATCTCTCAAGAAATGGTGTCTGTGAGCATCCATCTCTGACAAACTCTAAGTCTTCTCCTTCTCGCTAGACCAAGATTCCATTTCCAGTCGGGGACAAAAAATAAGGTGATGTAGTCGAGATTCTGAAATAACTCCAAATCTTTCTTCGTTTTATTCTAGGGAGTTTCAAGTACTCTCTCTCTCTCTCTCTCTCTCTCTCTCTCTCTCTCTCTCTCTCTCTCTCTTCTGCATATGTGTCTAGAGTTTGAGTATATTTTGACCAATACATTTCATATGAATAACTTTGCAATGCAATATTTTGCATTAGTATTACCAATATATTAATGATAATCAGAGGAGTACTTTACTGACCGTATATTTTCATCAAGGGAACAGGAAAAGGATACCGCACAACTTGTTCTTCATAAAGAATCTCATAGACTTTATGGCAACAAGTCATCTCAAAGCCAATATCTCCCCAACAGTTTGTTGTCTCGAGAAGGTGGCTTATTAAAATATACATGTCAGTTTTCATCAAATTCATTTTCCCCCCTCTTGAGGTATACCCACACACCCACCCACACACACATACACACTCAAACTGAGGAAGACAGCGGTAAGCATATAACATTCTCTCAATGTGGTTGGTTAAGTTATATATTTATATGATAATAATTATTATTATTATTAATCGAAGTAGTAGCAACAGTAGTGGTATTAGTAGTAGTAGTGACCTAATTATTAGATAGTACCATTAAACCACATCCCTCAGGAAGAATTGGCATCAAGAGAAAGCAAGACGGTGGTCAAAGTACATACGTCCTCTGACTGACGACCAATGTCGAACTCTTTTGCAAAAATTATTATATCTATTAACATTTAGTTCCTGCTGTGCCCGTTTTCTCATTCATATCTAATGATCGTCTTTATTAGTTTGCTGCTTATAGAATATAAAGAGAGGTATCGATTTCTCATGAAAATAAATGGTCCCACTCCTGGGAAATGTCATATACATAAAATCAATAGCATAACTTTATCCATAGTTACAAGCATATGACACTGGGTTACGGTTTAGCCTCAGTAATGAAGATAATTCTAGAATAATCTTGAATCAACGGTTCTCCAAACCTGGAACTCATTTCCAAGCCTTGAATCTCTCTCTCTCTCTCTCTCTCTCTCTCTCTCTCTCTCTCTCTCTCTCTCTCGCTCTCAATCTCTCTTCCTCCTCCTTCATCTCTCTCTCTCTCTCTCTCTCTCTTACATACACACAATTCACACACGAATAAATGCATTGAAATTGTCCATCCCTTAGGATCAAGCCATGGAAACTTCAATGTAAATTTCGTACAAACTGTGAAATTCTTGAAATCTTCCTCTGGTATAAATCAGTGGGGAAAAGTTATTCCAGCGGTCCAACATCAAAGCCCCCAACCTTTTGCAGCCAAATTAGACTAAACAATTGCCTCGCTCTTTTACCCAACTCTGCCTTTTGTAATTCCATTTTTTTTGGGGCTCGACTTTTACGTTCCTTATACAGGTCTTACTTATTTCAGTTTCCTTCGTCTTTCTTATCCATTTTCTCGCATTCCTTCTTCGCAAAAACTTTGTTCCATTTGGTCGTTCCTTAAACTTAATAGCTTGTCTTTGTGTTACTCTTCCACATCCTCAGATATATTTAAATCATGTCTAATTATACATCTACAGTGAAACTTCAAGAGTTTCATAGTTGGTGATACCATAAGATCGGTCATTTCCTAAGATGGGTTTTGAAAAATCGTTAATTATAGATAAGGATGAAAATATTTATGTTAATAGAAACTATATAAGGTATATCTCAAAAACCAAGCGCTGGGACCTAAGAGGTCATTCAACGCTGAAAGTGAAATTGAAAGTGGAAAGGTTTTAAAGGTGTAGGAGGAGGGAAACCTGTGTGTTGCTCTACGAAAAATTTTTAGTAGAGGATGGAAAGTAAAATCGAAGAAAGATAATATGAAAAGAAAGAAGTACAGTCAAAGAATGAAAGGCCCGGAGGGACGTTACAAAGAACTTTAAGTGATGCCTACAGTGTACTACATGAGGTGAACTGGTGGGGCTATCCCCTACGGGGGTGTGTGTCTGTAAAGCAATACACCTTTTCCCGATAAGAGGGTAGTTTTCCAGAACGGTTCTTACGATATAATGACATGCCGATAACAATGCAGTGTTGAAAAAAAAAAATTCCGAAACTCACCAAAGTTATTTATTTTTTGATGAGTCAGTGATAAAACAGAGTGAAACAACTTCAAAGCATTTGCCGTCCCTTCGCCGACATTTCACTGAGAACTCCCACGCGTCTTCCTTTCATGTACGTTAATGGGTTACATGAAAATGAGAGAGAGAGAGAGAGAGAGAGAGAGAGAGAGAGAGAGAGAGAGAGTTACCATTCTCCTAAAGAATAAAAAAAGATTCAGCAAAGCTAATGACCACCTCCCTAAGTCAAATAAAAAAATTAAAGACAAGTCTGACAACGAACACCGGATACTTGTATATATTGTGGTTATATTGGAAACACAAGTCTGATATGCTCCAGTTAAACCTTCTTTATCATACCTGCAAAATCTAGACTACTATGATTTCTATAATTTTATCACTGAGAAAGTCTATGTATATATATATATATATATATATATATATATATATATATATATATATCTATATATATATATAATATATATATATATATATATATATATATATAGATATATATATATATATATATATATATATATAGTTGAAGTGGTGAATAGACTTTCTCAGTGACAAAAATCTAGAAATTAAAGGAATCTAAATTTTTCAGGTATCAGAGTAGGTTTAACTGAAGCATTTTCAGTCTTGTGTTTCCAATGCTCGATGAGAAAAGATACCCTAAAACGATTTGCAGGAGATCTCGGTCTGTTTTGGTCTTCACAGCAAGAGGATGGAAAATATATAAAAGCAAAAATAAAAAGCAGCCGGAAAGCGGATGCAAGCACAGGATAAGGAAGTGCGAGGAGAGGACCCCGGCATTACGTCGTATTGAACCCACGTGGGCGCGTTCATGTGCGTACACATTTTTGAAGGAGTGAGGCTGGGACCTGCATTTTCTCCTTATTGCCAACTGACTCTCGTAAGGACCTAAGGAAGTGCATCAGGGCGTTGTCACATTTTTCTCTGACGCTTTTACGTCCGTGTGAGTTTGATGAAGGAACTGAGATCATTACGAAAATATTTCAAAAGAAAAATATAATCTTTAACGATAGTACCCAAAGCGTATACAAACTTTGACCAAATATACTGACGTTAATCACCTCTTTAAAGCAATCTCTAAGCAGATTATTTACAATGACGGCGACTCTTTTGTCTGTGTCAACAAAGTCAGGGTTGTAATGATCCCAATGCTAAAATGTGTGTCAAGATTGCCCCGTTGTAACATAATCTTTGATAAACAGAAATAAGCATAAATAGCATAACATATACCTCTATACTATCACGTCACGTGTCTGTCTCTGTACAGTTACCCTTAGAGCCAACTTGATTCACATAAGCACATAATATATCTTCTTAGTAACATCACAAAAGAATCACGCAGGTGAGGTGGTGATTCGAGAAGACACCTCTAATAATACGAAAAGTAAAACGATGAAGAGACTACAACAAAAGAAAGTTTCTGATATAGAATGTACTCCAGTATTAATATGATTAAACTAATCTATGTGGCATTCTTCACGATTAACAGTTTTTTTCCTCGTTCCTTCCAGTGCAAATCGTTCTTTCATAGAAGAACGTCCTTTATGCCGTCGATATTCAATTGACAGAAGGATAATAGACCTAAAGTTGGGTAATACACCTAAAAATTGTTTTCTCATCGTTCATGCTGATGATATTGAAGATCTTCGAACTAAATTTACAAAAACAGTTTTTAAAATTATATTTTTAAATACGTCTTCGCTAAGGGTAGGCAGTGGCTACCGCCCTGGTCAAAATTTCTTATCCTAACTGGTCAGGAGGGGACCACAAATGCCCCCATCCCCTGATCTCCCAACCAGCGCCCCCCCACCCCCCCCCCCCCCCCCCCCCCCCCCCCCCCCCCCCCCCCCCCCCCCCCCCCCCCCCCCCCCCCCCCCCCCCCCCCCCCCCCCCCCCCCCCCCCACCCCCCCCCCCCCCCCCCCCCCCCCCCCCCCCCCCCCCCCCCCCCCCCCCCACCCTCTTCCAGTCTCTCTTGGCATCTTCCACGCGCTTGATACTTCCTAACTGAAACGATGGCTAAAGCATTGTGAATTATGAAGAGAACTTGAATGAATAAATATATAAATTTCATATAATAGTTCCAAAAGTTTCATTGTGGAAGGATTGGTCAACAGAATAACGGATTTTCTGAAGTGCAACAATGTCATTCATGAAGAACTGGGAAAAGAAAAACCTTCGTAATATGTATTTCACCTCATCAATTTTGTTGCATATAGGTTCTTCCTAATGACGATACTGCGGGAATTTTATAAAATCGACTGATTTAAACATCAATATTAGTGTGTGTTTGTTTGTTTGTTTGTGTGTGTGTGTGTGTGAGAGAGAGAGAGAGAGAGAGAGAGAGAGAGAGAGAGAGAGAGAGAGAGATTTCATGCAATGCACTCGCAACGATATCTCTAATAATACCTGGGTTCAACGAGTGGAACATTTGAATTGTTTTCAAAGATTACTTTTTGTTTTTCCCACGAGAGAGAGAGAGAGAGAGAGAGAGAGAAGAGAGAGAGAGAGAGAGAATTTGAGACGATGAGGAGAGAGAGAGAGAGAGAGAGTCTTTAACTTGGGTTAATGTGGCTTTGAAGTATTTTTATGCATATTAATTTATCACCTACCATTTGTCAAAACTCCGACACCTTCATACCCATTAAAATGTAATCGGGTGCTTCCCTTCACCCTATCACTCGGCGTTAGAGAACGTCATATTTAAACTTATCGACTCATGAATAATATTGGCGAAATTATTCTCCCGTGTTTTCAATCTTCTTCATTTCCAATGCACTCGATTTGAGAAAAGCGTTCATGCTAACTAACAGATGTATACTATTTGTATGTTTCTCTCTCTCCATCTATAAATACAAATATTCAGTCATGCAAACAGTTTACTTAACTAGCTGTATTATTGGACCCCTCACTGAGTGCGGGTAACAAAACAACGAATGTCAATGTCATTCCGGAAAAATAAATGAAATTATTTCAAGCGAATGAAAGTGGAGTTATTTGCAGAGCTCTTCAGCCATTCAGCATTATTTTGCTCCCATTCGAAAACGTAAAAAAAGATAAGGATTATAAAAATAGTTATTTCGTATTCAAATATAAACGCTATAAAGTAGGGACGATATTATACATTTCAAGAGGATAAATGTTGATGGATCTAGTGAAGGCAAATATAAATTAGAATTTCAAACTGTTCCACGGGCTTCCATGAATAAATATGCAATATGTATTACATCCATATATGTATTTTATATATATATATATATATATTATATATATATATATATATATATATATATATATATATATACAGGGAGAGAGAGAGATGATAATGTGAATATCAAAATATTATATAGATGCTATAGGAGGACCCGCTCAAAGTTTGTCAGAATAATCATCTACTCTTATGAATTTTCCAACGGCTTCTCAAAACAAGGAAATTCAAAGGACAGGGGGAAAGGAAGACGAAGTGGCAAAATTACTTAATATTGAAATAGCATATCCACTCTTTAATTTTGAGCAATGTGTACTTGTGTTCATGTGTGTATGTGTGTTTGTGTGCGTAAATCAAGTATGCTAATATCAGCACAGGCTCTTGGTCTTGGAGTATAGGGGAGACTGCATCGTGCAAGCAGCCTACCGCCACCGACCTGTGCGGACAGACAATGTCTGCCCACATCAGCCCACGCTGCCGGAGCATGGCCAGTCATGCAAGCAGTAGAGACGCAAGAATCCCAAATCAGCCAGAGCAGCTACGCCAGCGAGCGACATGGCATCCACACCTTATTTCTAAGGACCTTGGACTGCCCATAATGCCTGACTACACTCCATGCAAGGTGACCAGTGCCATCAGCATTTGGGATGAGACACTGCCCACCCTGCATGAGCACGACCACTCATCCTAGCCGACATAGGATTCCACTTATTACAGCGAGGTAGCTGGTGTTTCTTGCACAGGCTCCAGTGGAGGGATTCTGCTACTGAATCATGCCTCTTTTTGTACTGGTTCTGTGCAAGTGCCGAACATTCGCTTGCTCTGTGGTTTATGGTCTCGTTTTTCGTATTTCACTTCCTGCATAAGGGAGAGATGTTATTGCCATCTATCGTTCTTTGGACATATCGGTTCTTAGGTACTGGTCTTGTGCCGCAATTAGCATTTCTTCTGTTTCCTTCTTGAGTTCTCCCTTCTGTAGCCATTGCCATGTTTCATCGCTGGCCAGTGCTTTAGTCTGTCGTATTATTATTATTAGTATTATTCAGAAGGTGAACCCTATTCACATGGGACAAACCCACAGGGGTCATTGACCTAAAATTCAAGCTTCCAAGGAATATGGTGTTCATTAGAAAGAAGTTCCAATTGTACGGCATCCCCAGGGAGACTGTTTCACAGTCCAGCGGGGTGAAGAGTATAGGATCTCTGGAACCGAGTAGATATGCGAATGAAAACTAATTGGATATAGGTTTGTAATCCTTAACAGTATTTCTGTGAATAAAGCTCATCCAGTCGATTAGTTTGTACTCTGTTTCATTTTCATGTTTTTGTTTTATTGAGTTTTTCAACCATCAGTCGTACCCGAGCAATATCTCCGCGATGACTCGGAGTTCAAGTGTGATCCCGGAGGTCAAGCGGAACTCGGTTTTTACAGCCGTAAGATCTACTTGTGACGAGATTTTATATCAACGTTTCGTAAGCTGTTTGATCTCCAGCTCCGTGTCGAACGAAGCAAGAGATATAACGGATTATTCTGCAATATTTTCACATCTTTACATTTGCAACAAAGTCTGCGCTTTTACTGACAAAAAAAAAATCTTGTAAGCATCGTGTCTTTCATTGCATATTCATAAATTTTACTCTGTTTTAAATGTTTTCTAAAACAAAACTTAGTGCGATGTATGCCCCTCCTTCTATATTCACAACTTATTACAGTACTTTATAAATGTCCTTAAAAAAATTCTTACCAAGTTATGTTACTGTCGAAGATTCGACTTTTATGAGACTATTTTCCAATATACTTCAGTCCCCGCGAAGAAAGCGCAAAGATGAAAGAGCGTGGATAAAATGCGTAATAACGCCCAGATGCACATCCTTACGCCTTCATTAGAGTCAGTTGGGCACAAGGGGAAAAACCAGGTCCCGTCCTCGCCCTTTCAAAAAGCGCGGGCGCGCTTGAACGCGCACACGTGGGTTAGATAAGACATGATACCGAGGGGTTCTTCTTCTTCTTCTTCTTCTTCTCCTTCTTCCCACTATGCCTTCGTTCCCTCGCCACTTAAACAAAAGAGTTGTCAATAGCGAAATCATTTTCAGGGATATTATTTGAGCATTTTGTATAATAGTTGAAATCTCTTTTGTAACCTGCTCTTTGACTTTTAAAGTCTAAACTTGGTATACTTCATGGTTATGGAAATAACTTTATGAATCATTAATATTAGAAGGGTACCCAGAATATGTAGCCAATTATGAAGTATGCAAGTCAAGGAAAATGCTTGCCTTTAATGATGGTTTTCATGGCCAAAAAAATAAAAATAAAAAAAATTAAAAATAGAGACCAATCAGCTGAGGCCTATGGCCTAAACCAGTTCAGTTTGAAAAGTTAAGAAGTAAGTGGTCGACGGGTCAGGGCGCGTCTCAAAGACAGTGCTCGGCCCGTGTCGCCTCAGATTACCTTTCGACTATATAGTCATATAATTAGTAGCGTAATATTAGCAACAGGGCCCTGTGTTACTATTAAGGAAAATACATGTGTTAATTTCATCTTACGCGTTTCATTGTACTGGTAGAACCCTTGTATGATGGAAAATCGGGTCATATAAATTGGTAACTTCATGAACATATATTTCAGTTTTTATCAAATTCCGTACAGAAATGGACACACGCGAGAACGGGACGTTCTTTCAAATTAGTCTTGGGTTAAACATGGAAAGATCCAACTAAAATTGTAGAAGAGAAAATTAGACAGTCAGTTCAATACAGTTAGTTTATTGATTGATTAATAATAAGTTTGTTTTTCAGAGATAATTTTTTTTCTTTTTTTGGAAAATCAAAAATCCGGAATAGGAAAGAAAAGAGAAACTGTCAAAGCTTTGGAGTGTCCGGCGTCCAGTACCCGGGCTATATTTACAAAAACGCTAAATTGTTCTCAGATTTTAGTTTCTTACAGACTGTCTTTTTTGTATTCTCTCTCTCTCTGTCTGTCTCTCTCTCTCTCTCTCTCAACTGCGTGCTCCCACAAGCAAACACATAAATGTCATCATCAATAGAAGATGGTTTGGTTACAACATTCGCGTCTTACTTTTTTCCCCGTCTCCGTGGCCCGAGGCCATCCCTCCTGCGTTGCATTCCGACTGAAGACGATTCGACTGCATTCTCCGACTGGCCATTCCGTTACCACTTGCGGTGCGACGCCAGGAAGCATTGCTCTCGTTTCTTTCATTCATTTCACATTCCTGTAGAATCATTCCTTTAAAGCGACTCTTTTTATTCCTTGTAACACTGAGGTGACGATTTTTGATTTTCGAAAACGGGGCTATAAAGCCAAGCGCTGGTGTACTTTCAGACATTCAGTGTGTTTAAGACTGTGAAAACAGGTAGCTGGAGGGGTTGGACAGCAAGATACTTACATTCAGAAAGTGAAGGAGATGAAGTACTCGGATCTAAAGGGGGAATTCGGGGACACCATATTGTTGCACTACAAAGAAATAGTTAGAGGGGATGGGCAACGAGGGTTACGCCCATTTTTTAGTCATTTGATTCACCTCCATTTCCCCTTCCTTTCTTCAACCTTGCTGCCCATCCTCTCTAACTATTACTTTTTAGGGAAATGGCGACAAAAATAGAATAAAATAAAATAAAATAATAATGATATGAGGATGTAAGCAAACCATCTTCTATTGGTGATGACATTTATGGCGCAGCAAACACCCTTAGTTAAGCCCAAAGTGTACCACGTGATGTGTACTTATAACCGTACCACCCTTCCCCCCCCCTCCCCCCCACCCCCCCCCCCCCCCCCCCCCCCCCCCCCCCCCCTCCCCCCCCCCCCCCCCCCCCCCTCCCCCGCCGAGCTGGGATCATTCCTTTCATGTTACGCCGTTCATTCGGTGGCGTTTTACTTTTTTTTTTTTTTCATGTAAAGGGATGTGATTTTATCGTCGTTCACCCTTTTGATTAATACTCATTCTGGCAGACCGACGCAGATGTAATTGATTTTGCATTATATTTCAAATGAATCATCCTTATCAATTAGGGGACCCATTGAAACATTACATTGGATTAGTTTTAAATGGGTTATCAGGTCATTCTCATTCCTTACTTTGACGAACACAATTTGGGCAACACACCAACCGCCCCCCCCCCTTTTTTTTTCATTCTTTTTAATGTCCGAATAACGGAAGTTTGGTACCGTAAGGAAATATATCTTTTCATCTTTTGAATTCGAGGTTTTATTTATTAAAAGGTAGGTTTTCATTACGATTCTAGTATAATTATATCCTTGTCTAGTATCTCGGAAACTAATAAGTTCAAGAATTTTGTCGATTATTACTCAGATCTCAAGTTATTCTGATAATCGCAGTTATCACAGGCTTGAGTTCTCATCGTCAACATTTCCCCGTATCTTCTGTTCTGGTAATATGAAGCTCTTCAAATTGAAATACATAATTTTACAATCCATGCTTCTAAATTGTTCAACTAATTTATACAGTTATCGAGTTTTTTTATGTAATGGTAAGTTTCATTTCTAATGATGAGAATATCCTGTCGTTTTCTGACTTTACAAGATTTTATAAGTTTTTCCTATATTTGGAAAGCTCTGATATGTGTCAAAGGACGAAATATTTTTGAGATATAACTGGATTTCTTCGTTCATATTCCTTATTTATTTTGCTGTTTGTTTTAATTTAATTGTAGTTGTCATGTATCTTCTGCTTGTGTTGTTGGAAAAAATAATAGGTTTCCAAAGGTCTGACCTTTGGCTGAGGGTATTCTTCCATAATGAGTTCACTCTGTGCTGTATATAGTATACCTCTTTTCATTTACACCTTCATCATAAACAGTGCGGTGATTCCATTGTTTTTGGCCCTGGCCGGTTGCACCAGCATAAGAGATTTTCTGGATGTTCTATGGAAGGACTGTCGCTACCAATCCAGTAATCCCGAGCGGGTGTCTTCCTCGACGGAAATTCTGAATTGTTCTAAACTTTGTCAAGTTATTCTTCTGCTGTCTTTTGGAATGAGCTGGTGATTTATCTATTCAATGTCTCTTTCTTCTTGCTAAATTTATTTTACCTTTATCCTAGAGTTACTTTCTATTCGAACTTCAAGTATCCGTTGCTAACTACGTATATCCTTCGTTAACGATCCAGATGGTTTCATCTTTTACGCCTTAACAAGCTACCGGTCAGCAGTGCTGATTTCATGTACATTATATGCATAAGTTGGAGTTATCCAGTATGCAAGTACTAATGACGAATATAGTTAAATGCAGTCGAGTTTTAGTTTCGAAGAATAAATACTATTCCAGACGGCTGTCCTGTTAGTCTACAAGGTCCCTGATTTTAATATGTACACGAAATCGGACGCACTTTTTACTGATCAGTTAACAGGCACGATAAATGAATCCTTCAAAATGGTACGCCATGGTTGAAGAAACCCATCATATATAAACCTACTTCTTCCTGAAAAATAAAATTAAAATTTTGAAAATGCTTAGCTCTGTCTTATAATTACTTAGCTCAAAACCTGGGTCATACTGTAGGAGGTAGGAATCCGTCAATCATCGTATATCAGAGATATCTGGTAAATTCTGGCAAGATACACAACAGCAAACGGGTTCTATCCTCGCCATTATCGATTTTCATTATGACAATTTTCTTCATTTGAAAGCTTGCCAACGTTGACAGCTAAGCACCTGCAGATTTACTCATTTTTTATTGAGAAGTTAGGCTATATAAGGTTTTACTCTCTTACCTTGATTTTTCTTCGTTTTCATCTCGGATTTTCCTTCGGCCTCGTTAGGTGATGATTCAGATCATCACGCCTCTCGGCTCTCAGTTCAGGAACTGCTGGTCTTATCTCGAAGGATTTTTTGAATGAGGAACCGTTTTCTTTTACCTCCTGCGTTTTCTCTGTCTGTTCTTTCCCCATCTTGCCTCTTGCGTTCTTTAGCCTGTTGCTTAAACTTTTATACTTGTTTGGTCAGGGGATTAATTCTTCTTTATTTTGGATAAGAAGTAGCTTGACCCAATATATATATATATCATACATATATATATATATATATATATATATATATATACATATATATATATATATAATATATATATATATATATATATAGATATATATATACTATATATAGATATATAGGTAATATATATATATATATATTAAATATACTATATATAATCATATATATATATATATATATATATAATATATATATATATATATATATATATATATATATATATATATATATATATATATTGCATGTTTTTATCATCACTTTGTTTATTTGTGTTCCCAAATCGCCTGTATCTCAGAATCTCTTTCCAACCATTGTAAAGTTTTTTTATCTATAACCCGAGTGCGGTATTTTTCGGTTCCTTTTTTCTAGCTAAATCCATGTTAAAAGCCTCTTCCATTTCCCGTATTCATATTTTGTTGTTTTACATGGTCGACTCTGAGAAACATCCTTCGCTAACAATTTTTCCCAAGGTTTTTTTTTTTTTTCTTTTTTGGTCCGTTGTACCTCAGATCAGGTTTTGCAATGTAGGCCAGTAAAGGTTAATCTTTTTTCTCACTATATTTTTTATTTCTTTCCCTGACAAAATATTTCTTTGGCGTTGTTTTCATTCCTATTCAGTGCGTATTGCCCCTTGGGGAAAGTTCGGTAGTAATATTTAAAGATGCGAGAGTATGTTAGTCCTATATTTTTTGGGGGGTAGGTGGGGTTGGCGGGGAAAGGGTTCTGAAGCAATGGTCCTGATGCTTTACATCGCGGATGCTGTCTGTCGTAGTTATCGTTTCTTGTCGTTATTGATTAATTTAGGTTATTTATCGATTGATTGTATCGTCTCCGTTTCAGATTTTAAGCTCAACTTAAATTTGGTTCTCTCTCTCTCTCTCTCTCTCTCTCATATACATATTTTAAACATCCAGGTCGCTTCTGCTCGCGCTCTCTCTCTCTCTCTCTCTCTCATATCTTAAACATCCAGATTGCTTTTGGACTTGTCCCAACCAACCTCGAGCCCGGTGTTGTTGATACTGTATGCAAGAAAATTCACGGTGTTGTTTAGGTGGTGGAACTATTTTTCTTCGGTTTTTTTTTTTTTTTTTTTTTTTTGCATGAACGGCAGTGTTTGCTAGGCGAGAAATTTCTTTGTTGTTGTTGTGTTACGTCTTTGTATTTAGGTAACTTTCGCCTTACTTGGGTGATAATACACGCACACGCAAACTCACACGCACATGCACACGCACACGCACACACACACATGCACCCTAATATAGCCTACATATACATATGCATACAATATGTTTATGTATAAATATGTGTATGTATAATATATATACATACATATATATACATACATATACATATATATATATATATCATATATATATTATATATATATCATATATTAATATATTCATATATATATATATATATATATATATATATATATATATATATATATTTATATTTATATATACTGAAGCTTGCAGAGGTTAAATGATACCTACCTGTGAACCTCCTCAAGGCCATCTAACTCCCCAGTACATGACAAGCCTTTGAAAATGATTCCAGACCCTGTTACAAGCACAAGGAAGGATGGTTTAGATAGGCCTTACATATACAAATCACTTCCTATAAAGACAGAACAAAGACCTACAGGAGATATCTGACCCCCAGGGGAGCTACGACCTTTTAAAAAGGCTAGCCCTAGGAAGATGAAACTACAGAAGCACAACGAGGATTCACATGGAAAATGGCTCAAAAGTAAAACCAGTAAAAGGAATCTGAATTATCAAAAGGTTTCTGAAGTCTGGTGGAAATAAAAACAAAATGAACATTGAAGATTATTGGTGAAATGGCCAAATACAACCTCAGGAGAGTAATGGATGCAATGCATCAAATGCAAAGTTTAGGTCTATGAACGCTGCACAAGTGAAATTGTTCATTATGTATATATGTGACCTGTGTACAATGAAGTGTTAACTAATTTCCTTTGGTTTTTAAGGGATGTTTAAGCTTCCTTCATTAGATATTGAATTAGAAGTAAAAATAGAAAAATTGTACAACTCGCCCTGGTCTACCTACATTTCCCTGGGTCTTATAATTTTACATAAGCTGTGGCTGAATGAGGACATTCAGAGGTGGTGGCCGAGCTTCTATTATATATATTTGTTGACTGATGGTTGATAAGCAGTTATGATGAACAATGACATTCTTTGAAACGTAGATGTCATCATTTTGACTCTCCGTGGAAACGGAGATCTTAAAAGGACAGATTCAGAGTTAGCACCGAAAATTATTGACACAATCACCGTAAGTGGCGGCCGCGGCCAGGTGGAAGTTGCTGCCTAAACAGAACAGACCACCCCTATGGCCGTGCACAAGTGGAAGTAAGAGTCTGGTTTTGAGTAGATTTTATGGGCGTGATAATGAGCTATTATGACGTCACATATCCTGCCAGTGCACTGAACTTGTGACGAATCAATGACGTCATATATTTGGGAGTGTCTTGTGAGAAAGTTCGTGCTTGCGTATGTACGAGCTGTTTCCCCTACATAATGGGAAATTAAGATAACTGGGCTCTTAGAAGCAGCCCCTATAACTGGGCTCTTAGAAGCAGCCCCTATGTCTTGATTGTGTTTAGTGATTGTTCACTTTTTAGCCCGAGTGTGGCTTTGTCTTTTTGTATTTTAAACCTTTGTTTCAGAGATGTCATTTTCCACATGACTTTTGATTTATGCATTTGGGTTTATTTGCAATTTATTTAAGTGGGATTTCTTTCTTTTTGTATATCCCCTGATGTTTCTGGTGATGGGAACTTATCTGGCCTCTGGCCCTGGAAAACCGGGAAATGTGGAGTGTCCCCTAATGGAGTGGTGTTACTTATAAGACTTATGACTTTTCTAGTTGCTTATTTTATGACTAAACTAATGATGTTATTGTAGAGAAGAGGTGGACGGGTTTGGTTCGATCCCCAGGGTTATTGGGATAACGGCAATGAATTATCTGGATTTTGAATTTTGACTTATTCAGTTAAACATTGCATATATATATAATATTATAATATGATATATATATATATATATCATACTTATATATAATTAGTATTATATATATATATATATATATTATGATATATTGAGTATTAATAATTTCCTATAATACTACCTAATTACTCCCCACTATATTCACTTCACTATTATATATATACTATGATTTAAATATATTTATTAAATTATATTTATACTACATTATATATACATACATTAATATTAATATATTACACATATTATATAATATATATTATTAATAAGAATAAAAGGATTAACTAAATAAATCAAATTGTTAAAGAAAAAAAAATGTTTAACTGAATAAGTGGAAATTCAAAATCCAAATAATCCATTACCGTCATCCCAATAACCCTGGGGATCGAACCAAACCCGGCCACCTCTTCTCTACAATAACATCATTAGTTTAGTCATAAAATAGGCAACTAGAAAAGTCATAAGTCTTATAAGTAACACCACTCCATTAGGGGACACTCCACATTTCCCGGTTTTCCAGGGCCAGAGGCCAGAGAAGTCCCATGTCACTCTTCACCATATATATATATATATATATATATATTATATATATATATATATGTATATAATATATATACATATATGTATATATATATACATATATATATATACATAATAAAAAGAGTATGGCCAGCAGAAACTTCAGCATTTTTTCGTTATAACTTTATTTTCATCGAACGCCTACGTTTCGGGATACAAATCCCATCTTCAGGGCTAAAACAAGGAAAAAAATTAAAATTCTATACATTAAATCAGACTATTATTACTATGCCCCTTTTTAGTCTGATTTAATGTATAGAATTTTAATTTTTTCCTTGTTTTTAGCCCTGAAGATGGGATTTGTATCCCGAAACGTAGGCGTTCGATGAAAATAAAGTTTAACGAAAAAATGCTGAAGTTCTGCTGGCCATACTCTTTTTATTAAAGATCCGACTTTCTAGAAGCGACAATGCCATCATTATATATACATATATATATATATATATACTATATATATATATATATATAATATATAATATACACACATATATATTATTATACATATATGTATATATATATATGTATATATATCTATATATGTATATATATATATATATATATGTATATATACATATATGTATAGATACATATATATATATATATATATATATATAATATATATATATTATCTATATATATATATATTCGGTGAAAAGTGACATAACAGCAGACTCAGAACTTCGAGAAATAATTCACCCTCAAATCTGGTTGACCAAGATGACACCCACTGTCTTTGGATCCAATTCATCTGCTAGGCTTCCTTTATTAATTAATTAAGGAAACAAAGGTGAGCTACTTATAGACTATCATAGTAAGCAGACAGCGGTTAATTATTCCTCTTTGTACGTCATTTTTTTATAATCTTACTAAGTTCAATATTCGTGAAATCTTTTAAGCTAATTGTAGAATTAAGGTGTTGAACACTCAGGTAGGATTTTCATTCAGTTTTAAAAGAGATGTCTGAGATTTCTTCTCATGTACTCAGTCAGTTAGACAAGAAATTTTTTCCCAGGTGAACTTGAACGAAGTAGTGTTGTGTCTGATCAGCCATATAAACCGAGTGATAACGTTAACCATTAGAGGTCATACTCAGTCATTTTCATGCCTTTTAAACTGGACAAAAAGCTCATTTCAAGGCTTTTGTGTAACTGCCTTGAATCTGTTAGCTGATAATGGACATGAACCAGACGTAAATTCAACCCGTGATTCTTGGGGTTCTTGCAATATTGACCCAGTAAAAAAAAAAAAAAAAAAAAAAAAAAAAAAAAAAAGGCATATGGAACTAGGAAACACTCATTCTTGAGTTGTAACTTCGGTGTTGAAGCAAGGTGGTTCATCTTCATTATTTCCACAGAAAAACAGAAAAATAAGAGAAATATTGTTTATTTTTTCAATGAGCTTACGTTTATCAAGCAAAAAAATTGCTATGAGTCTTTACAATGCTTAAATTACAGAATAGGGGTCAACTGCAGTAAAGACAAGGAGAGTGACATTGTACGAAAAAGAGAATATAAGTCTTCACAGCAATTTATACATCTAATGATCAGTAATTATATTTATTACAGGACAGGGGTCAACTGCAGTAAAAGCAAGCCATAATCGATTGGTCAATCAGGTGTCGCGCAACCACTTCATAATTCATTGTACATTGACGACGCTTGCCTTCCTGAATATTTGACAACATTTTGTGTTGCTTTCGACGCCAAGCTCTCCTTTTCGTCTTAAAATAATTACCTAATGCCGTTGTAAAGCTGGTTATTGCTTGTAAGACTTTATATTTGCAAAAAAGATTATCTTAACGTCTTATGATTCAGGTCGTTGTTAAAGAATAGGTTTCATTTCGGGATGTCAGCACCATCTGTTGGCCTTCAACAGAAGAATGCTCGGAAGGGTGGGGGTTGGAGGAGGGTGGGGAGAGGAAGGGAGTGGAGGCGCCCTGGTTGGTGGTTCTTCTCGTGAAACTTCCTGGTCGGTCAGATTCTATGATCGTTAATTCAGTAACTTCCGTTGTCACCATCAGCATTTAAAACTCTTCAGTAGCGGTTCACTACTCGTCTTGCAGGGCATCAGAATGATTTATTTATTATTATCTTTGGAGGATCTATAGTTTCATTCTGCTTCTGCGCAAGGCAATATAGCTTCACTTCCCATCACAGTAAATTGAGTGGAAAAACTCAGTTTCTCAGGTGATGAGAAACTGTAATATCACTCCAAAGCATCATACTCCAGTGCCATTCCTACATTTATATTCTCAGATGTTGTCTGGTTTGACGACTGATTTATTACTTACATTTTCTTTTATTTTCATTTGGCTCATTAAACTTTTTTAGGAAAAAAATTACATTGTGGCAGGTTTCAATGATAATAATAATAATAATAATAATAATAATAATAATAATAATAATAATAATAATAATAATAATAATAATAATAATAATAATATCAAAAGAAAAATTCCTATGTATGCCCCATTCATTCACTCATTCAACAGATCCAAATACGCCATTCTTACATGTGGTTACCAATCTGAAAGCAATAAATAAAATAAGTTTACTTATTACGGACAATAAGAAATAGTTTCGTTCAGTTTAACATATGTTATTCCTTCTACTTAACGGTACTGATTCGACTAATAATAAAAAGGCTAATGAATAATAATAAACATTAAGAAAAGGAATAATAAAAAGAATAAACATCAAATCAAAAAGGAAGAAAAATGGCGGAAATAATTATAAAATGCAGTTACCGGCAAATTGATTTCTTAATGAGTTTCCGAAAAAAAATAAAAATACACTTTGAAAAGGAAGAAGTCAGCTTTAACGCTCAAGAAATTAATTTGAGGAAAAACCTCATTTGCAAAAAGTTCCTGCAAATATAAAGAAAATAAACCAAGAATAAAAAAAAATGATTACTGTGTTGCAAACTTACAGCTAACAGTTCGTGCAATAAATAAGGTAAGAAAATGCTCACAGCTTTCGTTTTCCTTATTTTCTTCTTTTGCTCAAGTGCGGTATCAGCGATGTCAGACATGCTTTTCCTTGGGGACAAGTCCAAAGTGACCTGAATGTTTAAACCTTAAAGAGCGGGGTGAGAGCTGAGTTCACCTTTATAGAAGAGAGAGAGAGAAGAAAGAGAGAGAGAGAGAGAGAGAGAGAGAGAGAGAGAGAATTTGTATGCGTTGTAATCTGTGGCATATTTAAGTGAAATATATATATATATATATATATATATATATATATATATATATATATATATATATTATATATATATATATATAAGTCATATCACATTTCCGTGATTCATATACATATATCGAGCTACAA
>NC_061089.1:58178157-58218157 GCF_015104395.2 Macrobrachium nipponense
TTGTGTGTGTGTATATGTATCTATATAATATATATATATATATATATATATATGTGTATATATGTATATATATATAGTATATATATGCCATTATGTATTATATATATATATATATATATATATATAATATGTATATATAGTATATTAAATATGTATATATATGTATATATATGTGTATATATAAGTATATATATATATATATATATATATATATATATATATATATGTATATATATATATATATATATATATATATATGCATATATATATACTCTAAAATACACGACTGTGTTTTATAACAGGAAAATCTCCAATTAAAAGCATGACGCGCATATAAATGAAAACCGACTGAGATGAAAATTAAAAGTTAAAAGCCTGAAAGAACTTCCGTATGCAAGTAATGTACACAATCTAAAACTCATGGCCTCAACATAACTATTACCAAAAAAAAAAAAAAAAGAGGAAAAAAGGAGTATAAATGTAAATACCACTTTGCTCCAGCTATTACCAACTATATGAAACTATTACGAGAGAATAATGTCAAGGGTTTTGCAGAACTCTTCATTTATTAAATACCATTTTGCTTGAGCTCAAAAATATTGAAAGAAAGAAATTACGAGCAACCGTTATTGCGCAGTCAAACGTCAACTCCGTAATTGACACTGGAACTCTGAAAGCCTGTGGAGTAAATGGAGATGGATGAATAGATAACAAAGATTTACAAAAATGTCCTTGCTCCTGCGAGAGAGAAGTTGGGGCTGGCTAGTATTTTAGAGAAAGAAAATCTATGCATCAGTTATTTCACAGAAAACTATTAAGCGACAGCTTTCAAAGTTAATGGAAAAGACCTTGCGAACGGTATATACATAAACCTAGATGAATCCATTGGTAAAACTTGTGACGTTTTTACTTTTGAAGTAATGAGGGGTGACAAACAAAACGGAGGCCATAAATGTGAGTTTAAATTTGAACAAAGTTGTAAAGGGAATCTGGAATAACTCATTCCTCCAAATAATGCCGTGGTCATTGGTGGACAGCGAGAAGTTGCAGAGCGTGGTGAAAGAGTTTGAAAGAATCTAAAAGTGTGAAGTAAATGTTCAATAAGAAGCCGGGAAGACGAACTGGTAAATGTTGGTGAAGGATGAATGGAAGAGTGGAAGTCGTTAACACGTGTAAGGATTTGAAAGTAAAATTTTATGGACGATGGAGGAATGAGAGAAGCGGATTATACGTTGGTGAGGTAAGGAAAGTTCCCGAGGTTCTGCCAAAGCTTAGGTATGTAGATTGAACCGCCTATTGTGCATATAAAAAAAAAAGGTATTTGTGCATATAAAAAAAGGGTATTTGTCAAAAATGCAAAGTTATAAAAGGTGTAGAAACTGCAACGATATAAAAGGTAGAGCCTACATAAATAAAAATGTAGACGCAACAGAGATGGTAAAAGCTTCAAAGATTAAAAAAGGTAAAAGCTGTTTGCACGAGTTATCCACCCTATACTTGCAGAGCCCGAACGCCTGAAAAACTGAGAAATTAAGAGATAAGACTACAGCAATCATGAAAGCACAGATTGAATTAAGGATGAACAGCTTAGTAAAAAAAAATAGGCCATAATTAGAGAGACTTGAGAGATAGGTGAAGAGGATGACTTACGAAATGCAGGGTTAATGTTGAAAGAAAGAAGAGCCTCTGATGTATTAAAAGCACGAGGTGGCGTGCAAGAAAATGGTGCATGACACATAAATCAAAGGACTGTCGACGTGTGGCTTAGATGAACAGGAGGTTTTACATATAATTTTCAAGTACAAAGACTAACGGGGAGTTGAAGTGAATGTATGTATGATAGTACAAAGCTGTTGATTTTTTTCTTGTGTGTATACATTAACATTATAGTTTTAAATTAGTGATAAATTATAATACGTATACATACACACACAAGGCAAAGTGATTCAGGCACAATCATATATATATATATATATATATATATATATATATATATATATATATATATATATATATATACATATATTACCGTATAATTTTTCCAAAACAGAGATTTCTGGCTTTCAGTAACTCTATGAATGGACCAAGATCGACTGATGTGCAGAATGTCGAAAACGAACAACGGACCTTGCATATTGTATCAAAATGCTCTACCACTAAGCTATGACGCCCCACCTTATAAATTGCTTGTACAAATATACATATGTACACGCACAAACGAGTGTACACACACACAATATATAGATAAGAATATATATATATATATATATATATATATATATATATATAAATGTGTGTTAGCATCCATCCATATATATATATATATACATATATATACAAATATATACATACATATATGTATATATATATATGATATATATATATATATATATATATATATATATATATATATATATATATATATATACATAAATGTTTGTGTAAAGTGACATTCTACTTGATACTCGTTTGTTAATTGTTTTTTCCAAACACCCATTAAAGCATCTTACTCCTACGACGGCATCTGCTTGCTTATTTATCAAAAGTGCAAGAGGACAACATTGTGGAAATTTCAACAAATATGAAAGTGGCAATGCAATTGCAAAGAGGATTATTTCCTAACAAAACTAAACCTTGAAGTTCCTGCAATAAAAAGGAAAACGAAAAAGCCCACACCGATAAAACAACACTGTTCAATTTTTTCTTTGCCACTGCGATTTTCCTCTGTGTGTGTTTTTTTTTTATCCAGAATGGTATCACCAATGTCAGACATATATTCCCTTGTGGACAAGTTCAAAGTGACCTGTTTAAATCGTCGATACAAGAGTGAAGGTGAAGTTTTCTTTTCTGAAAATAAAAGAGAGAGAGAGAGAGAGAGAGAGAACGAGAGAGAGAGAGAGAGAGAGAGAGAGAGAGAGCTGAATTTACTGAAATCTTTTGCAGAGATTTAAAGGGGTCTTTTTTTATGGTTGGGTTGTGGGGGAGAGGAGAGGCTGAGTTTAAAAGACGATCACAATTATAGCCTAGTATGCAGCCCATAGTTCATAGTTGATATTGAATATGAAATTTCAGGAGATAAAAAAACTTAATGAAAAGTAAAAAAAAAAAAAAAAAAAAAGGAAAGTACTGCACTACACACAAGGACATGGAAAACATATTTCTCTTGAAACAAAAAGAAAAAATCCAGTGGTGTTCGTGCAACCAAAATTTTGTTTAGAAAATATTTTGCTCTGTCCTATCTTTTTCGCCGTTTTTTTTTTTTTTCAAATATGGGCGATATATTCTGTCAATGTCTGTTAGTTAAGACTCCTGTTCTATTTAAGTTATTCTTATAATAATGGATAAGTGTCAACCATTTTTATGGTATAACGTAATATGAACGTTGGTTTTTTCTTTTCCAAATAGTCTACGGGAATGAACTCCACGTTTGAGTATCAAAACTGTTCCACAAGAAGATGAAGAAAACATAATAAACTTTCTCATATATTCAAAGTATGTTTAGGTATATCTGCCATTTTTGACAGGTATACTAGTAATAAGGAAAAGTAACGAAAATAGAAATAAACTGACCACTAAATTACAAACCTTATTAGCAAAGGATGCCTCTCAGACGATGCTAAAAGCACTATATAACTGATTAAGCAAATGAAGAGGCTTTTAAACGACACTCTTCTATAAAGGCTTTAAGAATTTTACACTTTGACTAAAAAAGTAAAACTTAAAAAGCAGGAGAGGAATATTAAAAATAAATGGCCGACAAGTCACCAAGAACATAAAACAGGAAGATGGAAAACTACTCCGGTCTCTTCTGTTCTATGATGGTAAGTGCAGAGATAATGAATAAATACACAATCACAGGCAAACACACAGACACACACACACATATATATATATATATATATATATATATATATATATATATATATATATATATATATATATATATATATTCCTACTTCACACTGCGGATCGCAAAGAAAAAGGCAAAATCTACAGAGATTGGCAAGAGCATTATCATTCTTCCTGCGAGTCTTCCAATAATTTCTAATGAATTGTGAAAGACGACAAAAATCTTGCAACTGTTCCAAAAAATACAAAAGATCAACATTATTTACTTAATAGACGGTATGAAGGTGACGTCATCATCACCTCCACGGCTACGCCCAAGCCGCCATGATGGATGGAACGCTTAGAAACGATTCTGTATTTTGAAGCTAGCTGTCAAAACATTGCTATTAATGAAGGTTCAAAACATCGGCTGTTGTTCTACCGTATCTCCGGTGCTTCTGTGGATCCTGTTCGTAAAAACAAATGGATGAGGACCATCTGTCGAAAAGTTGGCAACTTACGATTTACAGAGAGATACCGAGGTGAACACTTCATTTAAGGTAAGCGAAGGAGTGTATTATTCTAGTCAGATACATTATGTTCAAGTCTGATAAGCAACATGCACATTAGAATCATAAGCTTCTTCTACATTAAAGACGTTCTGATACGTGTACACCATATTCACAAAAAATAGTAAAAAAAAAAAAAAAAACATGCATATGAACTGTGTCACCTGGTTAATCATGGATTTGTTTTTTGTTTAATCCTTTTTTTTTTTGCTTGACACTATAAGAATATTTCTTAAACCTCGATTCCTTTCACCGAATTTATTTTGAATTTAAAACCGCACCCATTTTATAAGATAAGTTTGGGATTGATTTGTGCCCCGTCGCTTTTTGTTGCTATGTTGGTAAACATTAAATATTTCAGCATTCTCACTGGACCTGGTTTTTAAACTTTGCCATCTGAAAGATTATGTTCTTGAAAGTATTAAAAATTATACACAGGAATAGTCAAGGTGATACTTCCTTGACTCGTTAAAAGGTAACATCCACTTCGAATTTTACAAGGACGTATACATGTTTTGCCCACAGAATATGATACAGAAAGAGTCAAATTAATTATCATATTTATTATTGCAACTATATTTTTCTAAACTGAGCAAAACTGGCGTCAAATGCATGAGAAACCTTTTTACATGTGGTATTGTTTTCTACATACTAGTGTTTAAGTTAAATCGAAATAACGGAAAAAATAAGGTTTAATAAGACAGAAATAATTACATAAACGACTAAATGAACAAAATATGGAAAGAATCTGATAGAGAAAGGTTAATAGTGAACTTGGAAAATATTAATCATCTCCATAATTTACAGATTAGATTCACGAAACGTATCGCAATAGAAAATCAATTACAATGCGTCAGATACCTTTAATGATATAAGATGAAAAGAAATAAATCTAAATAAATTAAGCCAAAGAAAAAAATTTTAACATCACAAAATACACTTCCACATATTATGTGAAACGCTAAACGTTAACAAAATTTCCTCTTTCAATACAACTAAAGAGAGAAAGAGATTTCCTTCGCGCCAGTTGATACTCTTGCGCTATATAAATAGTCGGACAGTGAAGAGTTATCCTCCTAGGAAAATCCGTAATCCTAGATTTAGAGGGAAATACTTTTTTCCTAGAAATCTGTGATACAAGAAGTTGTAATGTACATGTATGTAAGTATGTATGTATGTATATAGATAGATAGATGTGTATATATACACAATATGAGAATTGGTGTCACACACTTCTAGAAAAAATATCTTTATATATATACACACACACACACCGACACACATACGCACACGCACACACACACATATAAATAAATATATATATATATATATGTGTGTGTGTGTGTGTGTGTGTGTGTATACGTGTATATATATATAAATATATATATATATATATATATATATATATATATATATATATATATATATATATGGATATATAATATCTCTTAATGATTAGACAATATTTTTCTTTCTCTCCCTCTCTCTCTCAATGTATGTATATATACGTATAATATATATACATATATATATATATATATATATATGTGTGTTGTGTGTAATATATATATATATATATATATATTATATATATATATATATATATATATATATTATATAATATATATAGAGAAGAAGAGAGAGAGCGAGAGAGGAGGGTTGGGAGAGAGGGAGAGACGAGAGACGAGGAGAGAGAGAGAGAGAGAGAGAGAAAGTCCCTCCACATCTATCTCTTAGTTTCAAGACTTAATGATTTAATTCAGGCGAAAGACGGGAGCTGGAGAACGTGCGGGCGCATTAACCGTCCAGCGAATGGATTCCGGGAAGAAATAAAATGGACAAACTCGAATTTGTTAAGCAATTATACGAGAATGACCCAAAAACCCATTTACCAGTAATCTAATGCAATGTTTCACTGGGTCCCCTAATTGATGGGAATAATTCATTGCAGTTCTAATGCAAAATCAATTAGAGCTGTATCAGTCTAATATAACAAGTATTTATGAAGGGGGAGAGAACGGAGATACAATCACGGCTCCTCGTCACACGTAATACAGAATGGCAGACGCTGCCGTCATGAATTAAAATGGATGAGAATTTTCCGGCCGGATTTGCCGCTAGGAAACAAAGGTAAATGAATAAATACAAAAAAAAAATTAAGTAAGTAAATGAGTGGATAAATAAGAATAAATAAATGTATAAATAAATAACAAATAGATAATCAAATAGATGCATGGATAAATAAGAAAAAATACAAACCAAATAGATAAATAGGTGAATCCAAAATAAGAAAATAAACAAATCGATACAAATAAATGCATGGATAAATAAAAAAATTAAACAAACAAATAAATCTAAAAAATAAATGAACATATGGATAAGTAACGAATAAATAAATATCCGAATTAAAAAGGAAAAATGAATAAATTTGATAAATACATAAAGAAATTAGTAAATACATAGTTAAATGCAATCTACATCTATATCTGAGGCAACAGAATAGTTTGGAAAGCAGCGCTAAGAGTGATGACGGTGTAGCGAATCGAAATATATAACTTTAATATTGTTATCAATACGATGCCAATTACTACGGAACAGGCCAGAATGGTCATTTACTGGCCGAACCAGATTCCACGGAAGAGATTGCACATTTGTTGAAAAAGACTGAAGGAAAGTTAGGGAACGCTAGAAGGTAATTAAATGCACATTTAAATAATAATTCATGAATATGCACAGACGTGTATACACACACACGCACACACACATATATATACATATATATATATATATATATATATATACATATATATATATATATATATATATATATATATATATATATATATATATATATATATATATATATATATATATGAATATATATATACATACGTATGTGTGTATAACTATATATTTTATATATATATATATATATCAAAGTTGCAGGAGGTTACTTTAAACCCGATGAGTAGCAGCGAGTTGTGGAGAAAGACAGTTCCTTTATTTTTATTAATGTATTTTATTCTGCTGACGTTTCAGGACCTTCTGTCCCATTTTCGAAGCTATAATGAGAGAGTAAAAGTTAAAAACAGAAAATAAAGAGAGTCTTCACCCTTGATGACCTCGGGAGTCATTCATTTATTCAATTGACCCAGATGTGACCTGGGGAAGTATGTGAGCTCCACTCGTAGGCTGTTGAAGGTGAGATTAGACTCTCGTCGTGGCGTAAGCTACCGAACAGGTATAAAATTAACAAATCCAGAATTTTCATGTAAAAGAGACCACACAAAAAAAATAAATAATAAATAAAAATAATATCAATTACAAATATTTTCGGATAATAAGCAAAGCTCCGAATGACCATCGACTGTCAATACTTGAATCACTTTCCATTAAGCATCTAGTTCCCCAGTTGAATAATTAGATCTCGTCAACGCCGCTGTACCTCTCGTGAGTTTCCGTTGGAACCAAAACGGACCCTGACAGTCACTTAGCTTTTGCCTTCAACACTACTTGGTAAAATTTGTTCCCTTTAACGTTTTTTTCCTTTGATACTTTTAATACTTTTATTTTTTTTTTTTAATCTGGGTCTGTTTTTAACTTTTATTCTTTAAATTATAGTTTCGAAAATTTTACAGGTGCTGAAACATCAGCAGAATAAAATACATTAAAAGGAAATACAGGAATTGTCTCTCTCCCCAAACTTGCTGCTATATATAAGTGATATATATATAGATATATATATATATATATATATATATTATATATATATATATATATATATATATCTATATATATATATGCAGAAACCAGGCACTATGTTCGTACCTCTAAGTAAAAGGGGATACAATCCACAATGAAGTAAATCCTCATTGAGGATTGTATCCCCAATATATATGTAAGACATAGGGATTTTGATTAATAATATATTGTTCGTGCATTCTCTGTAACCTGTGGAATGTGGAGGACAGGGCAGAGTAACGACCTGAGAATAGCTGATCAATGAGTTTCTAGGGGATGGCGCGAGATAAAAGTGCTTAGTTCAGGAAGTCAATGTACGACAGTTTTATGAACTCTTCCAAAGTGCCTTTGTGAAACTAGATGCAGCTAGAACCGTGAGGCGCTAGCGAACTGTGTGTTCGTATGTGCGTGTGCGCCTCTTTCTGTTAAAAGCGTTCATACCCAAGCCTATGGGAGGGATTTTGACAGAGGGCTTCGAGGTCATAGGCAAAGATGCCGTGGCATTCGCCGGGGGGAGTTTTTTGTGACAGTGTTTAGTGTCCGGTTGGGAATGGGTAAGTGTTACCTTTACTTTAGCCAAAGGGGTGCTGTTTTGATATCTTGTAAGATGTTCCATCTTATTAACTTTGTCTTTAAACTTGTGTGATGTACTTACCGGGATGTGTTCTGTATCTTTGACAGACGGTTCTGGATTTCGTGGACAGAGTCCCAGGGAAAGGTGTGGACTTTTTGGGTGACTTGACAATGAGTTGTTTTAAGTTAATCTGTAAGACTGGATTACTTAAGTTAATTGATTAGTTTATTATTGTAAATAAACGTTATGTTATTGATGCAACTCTCTCATTTTCATTACCTGTTAGAATGGAGAGAAAGAGGTGGGGAGAGAGAGAGAGAGAGCCTGTGTGTGTAATGGAGTTATGGGGTCTGCCTTCCGTTCGTGTCCACGCTTACCTTATGAATACATGGGGATCCTTCCCCCATGTTTATAGTGGTGGCAGACGGTTAAAGAGAGGATATAGAAAGTCCTCTTTCTTTTCTATGCCTAGGAACGCCAATGTAGAGATGGTTGGCCAGTTAGAACATAAAAAGGGTCGTGACTTAGCGATAGTTTTCGAACGACAAAGCTTTGTGGATTGTGGAAAATCGTTAAACTGTTAGTTTTTCAGTTACTTAGTGAGAAAAATGAGAAAATATCTGTCTGTTAACTGTGCTAAAGGGAGGGAAGGATTTTTATGGGACTCAGCATTTTTCCCAGGGAGTCAGCCAGAAGCAGTGAGCGCACCCAGTGTGACTTTTGCTTGTGCAATGACGAGAGTGTTCCGAGATACCTGTGCGGCGGTCGTTGTTATATCACTACCGCGTTTTTACGAAGAATTTCGAGTTCTTTTTTCCCATTATGGAGTTGGTGAGTGTTAAACCTATTGTTTTTTTTTTGAAGGAGTGGGTGTTTTTAATTTAAATATTTCAGGGTTATGGGATTGGTTCAAGAGGTCAACAATTTTTCTTGTCTTTGCCCCATAGTGACGTGTTTTCTTTATTTGCACGTGTTTGTAATAGACGTATGCATTCGTCTTTGTTTAAAACATAGGATGTATTTTTCTATGCATGGGAACTGTGCGTTAGATAAGCATATTTGGCTTAGTGACACAGAGCGGCCACAATTTTACGGGCTCAGCATATTGCAAGGGGAGTATGGCCTGCCTCGGGGGGATAGTCGCATGGAAGGTACCACTAGCCTCACTCGAGAGATAGTGCAGGGATGGGGGATACTGCTGGTATGCCTCGGGCTGTTCTGCCGCTCGACTGAGGGGTTGTTCTCAGGGGGGGAGAAATTTTTTTTTTCTCAGTGTGGGTGAACTCCCCCTTTTCCTTTTTTTTCCTTTGTGTTGGGAGATGGGTCTGGCCTTGACATTGCATGCTAAGATATCAGCTGATTGATAAGTTGATGAAGTGAAATGCCCGTAGAGTCTTTTTTTAAGAAAAGAGATTTTTTTTTCTCCCTTGGATGAAGAGAAAAGGAAATAAAAAGAGATTTTCTTTTACGGAAAATTGAGGGAAAAGTAGTTAACATGCGGACGGGATGTGTTTATATGTTTCTTTGTGCCTTGAAAGACACAAATATAAGGGGGATACACAGATTATTTTTTTTTATTGTGTTGGAGAAATTACTTTGAAATGCCGATGATTGGTGTTGTATCTGTGTTGTGTGGCAATGGTGTTATGTCATGGTGTTGCATGCTGGAGAAATTGTATACCGTAAGATTCAGCATTACTGTTGTATGCTATTTTGAATTTCATCCTTACTTGAGATTTTTGCTATGGAGAGTTATTATTATTATTATTATTATTAATAATTGTTATACTTGAGATGTGTCACGGGAGGTTTGCCTAAGTATAATTATCATTACGGGAGAATTGTTTTGCGAGAGTTTTGAGATATTTCATGGGGGATTATTTAATAATTATTACAGATAATTATTCATGGATAATTATTACGATGAATTAATGGAGAAGTCTGTGTTAATTATTTGTTGAGTTTTTGTAACTTTGGAGAATATTTCAGTGATTCACGGGGATGAGTTTTGCTGAATCTTGATGAATCTGACTGGATCTTGGTGAATTGTGTGAATTTTGCTGAATTTTGTGCTGAATTTTTGGAGAATGGACAAGCATTAACTTTGGTGATAATTTTTGTACTGATACTGATGATTTTGATGATAGCAATTTTTTGGTGATTTTTGTGATAATGATATTTCTGATACTGATTTTTTATATACTAATACGTGGGCGTTTTAATGCTGTCAAGGGAGGTGAAATCTTTTGTGATTGTGGGAAGAACTAACAACATTTCACTTGTTTTTTTTAGTTTTTTTTTTTTTTTTTTTTTTCTTTTTTTATGAGTTCAGCAGATTAATTGCTTGACATCTAGTGAGTTACGGGAGATAGTTAATGGTGCCGTTGATTTTTCTTTTCTCCTTTTTTGGAAATTAGCCATCGCTGACACAAGTTTTTTTTACCATGGGTGAATTTGAGTTTATTTTTTCTCTCCAGTTAGTGTGAATATTATCTCAGTTCATGACTTAGAGTCATTGTTCGGGAACGTGTTCGTGTTTTAGCTATTTGATGCTATAGAGTAATATAGGGAGAATTGCTTGCATGTTTGAATGCATACATAATGGCACTACATTTTTTCTCTGGCATATTTGTGTTCCAGAAATTGTGAGTTTTCTTGCACAATACATTAGTTGTATTTGTGACAACTTGTGTAGAGATAAGAAAACTTGGTTAAGTTTTCTAATGACTTATGTCGTAGTGCATAGGGAGAAGTCTTTGCTAAGACACTGTGAGTTGGGAGTTCTGTTATAATGAGTTGTGGCACATTGGTGGTTTTTTCTAGAACTTTCTAGACAGTTTTATTTGCCGAGTTTTTGCCCTTTTTTAGCAGTTATGCTAAATGGAGTGAGTTTTTATAGTTTTTTACTATAACATTGAGTTATTCTCTGGAGAATTGGAGTTAGAATTGAGATATAATTGAGATATATTATTTTGGAGAGATAATTGGAGGTATATATTATTTTGGAGGTATATATGAGATATAATATATGGGAGATATATTTTTGACCATTTTTGATATTTGCCAATAGTGGTATGAGCTATGTTTAGTTCAATTATTTTGCAGCCATCTTTGTTGCAAATGGAGACATATTTGGAGATTATGGGGCAATATTTGTGAGTGTGTGAGTTAGTTGCCTTGAGTGCACATTTTTTGGAGATATATTATTGGAGCCTTGTTTTGTTCCACACGGAGTTATTGGGGCATAGAGGTAAATATTTTGTATTGCCGAAATAGTGGTGATTATTCTCTATTCCTGGAGTGGTGTCTTTTTTTTACTGACATGTGGCTATTGGAGAAATAAGAGAATAATATAAGGGGGTTGGTTATTAACCAAATGGAGGAAATATTTTTATAACCGGAGTGGTGTTATTATTAATATGGTGTCTCATAATGGAGTTGGTATTAATCTTGGGCGGGTGACTCTCTTTTTTTTGTGGTTATGGAGTTTTTTTGAGCAAAGAGAAGATTTCTGTGGTTCTCTTTTTTGATTTCGTGTCTATTTAGAGGCGGATGGCATTACTGCATTACGAGTCATATGGAGATGTGTGTGCATTTTTTATGTTCACAAGTGTGTTATTCTTGGAGAAATATAATATGGGGAAAAGTCATGTTGAGAGAAAATAAGTCTTCGAGACAAAATTTTTGAACACATTAGTCATATCCTGGAGTTAATTCTGTGAAATGTGTCAGTTAGACCTTTTTTTCTTGAGAATCATGAGTTTCCAAACTTATGTCTGACTAGACCAATTTTTTGCGCTGTTGTTTGAGCATGCGTCCGCAGGCGATTTTTCTGCTGACAGGCGATGTGATGAGCCGTGTGCTGAGCGTGTGCTGTTTCTTTTCCTCTGATGGTGATAGATCAGAATTTTTGCAATATCTGGAAATGCTGGCTATAGCATTTCACGAAAGCGCATGTGTGAGAGTTTGCTTTCTGGCAAATTCCGTGGCTTTACATGGAGCATTTCTTGGGGATAAACGCAGGAGTTATGCATATTATACATGTATTATGTATTTTGTGATTGGGGAAATCTACTTGTGATTATCTTTTTTTTTTATTATTTTTCTTCCTTTTCCTATGAGAAATATGATTTGGGGATTGAGCTTAAGTAGCATTTCTTTTTTGGACGGGAGGTTTGATTTTACCGGGAGATGTGATTTTTCTAGGGTTGTTACTTACGAAATGGGAGTTTGACATTAAGTCTCATTGTGATTAATTATTGAGCAGTAAAGGGGTTTTTGCTGTTAAAAGTTGGAGATTTTTGCTGATTTTGTGGGAGTTTGAGAGAATATTTTTGGGTCTGGGTGTTACGTGATTCTTTTCTTTCTTGAGCTTATTACGATTTTTTTTTTCTTTTTTTTTTTTTTTTCTTTTTTTTTTTTTTTTTGTGAGCACGTTCGAGTTCGAAATGTGAGTGCAGAATTCCGTGGAGTTGCTGTGATTTCTGAGTTGTGTGTGTGCTGATGTGTGAGTTTGGAGAATTGAGTTGGAGAACTTGATGTTTTTTTTCTTAGAGAGTTGTGATAATGACTTATCATTTTAGTAGTCATATTTAAGGGAGTTAATTGGGAGACGTTCAGTTAGTGTTTCTGACCTTTTTGAGATCATTGTTTGATAGAGGTAGTATGTTTGGGTTAATTTTCTTGGATTGACCAGAGACTTGACTGACATACTAACACACACCCAAAAGTCGTTCCCCGACACCAGCAAGACGTCCACCAGCCGTGAGGTTGCTGCCATGTTGCCCAGGGTGATTACAAGTATTTCCATGATGGGTGATCGAGAGAATTCTACAGCGTGTTTTTTGGGGATCTACAAGAAGCCGTGAGAGTCTTCTACGATGAGGGAGGCATTCCGTCTTCCTACAGTTGCTACAGCCTGCTATAGCCTGTTGCTGTCTGTGCAGCTACTTGGAGACAAACGAAGAGGGATATTCAAGAATCCTAATGCAGAAAATATGAGAGAAAATGCGTTTTGTGTTATTGGGAGATAAAGCGTGATAAGACTTTATTTTATAATGCCAGAGACGTGGCAGTTTTTCTTATATTTTATTTTAAGCCGCCAATGTTTTTATATTATATAAGCAATTTTGCTAGGGGGGCGGGAGCTGCATATAGGTGCGAGGCGAGGCAATCTGTAAAGACATTAGGATTTTGATTAATAATATATTGTTCGTGCATTCTCTGTAACCTGTGGAATGTGGAGGACAGGGCAGAGTAACGACCTGAGAATAGCTGATCAATGAGTTTCTAGGGGATGGCGTGAGATAAAAGTGCTTAGTTCAGGAAGTCAATGTACGACAGTTTATGAACTCTTCCCAAAGTGCCTTTGTGAAACTAGATGCAGCTAGAACCGCGACGCTAGCGAACTGTGTGTTCGTATGTGCGTGTGCGCCTCTTTCTGTTAAAAGCGTTCATACCCAAGCCTATGGGAGGGATTTTGACAGAGGGCTTCGAGTCATAGGCAAAGATGCCGTGGCATTCGCCGGGGGAGTTTTTTGTGACATAGTGTTTAGTGTCCGGTTGGGAATGGGTAAGTGTTACCTTTACTTTAGCCAAAGGGGTGGCTTGTTTGATATCTTGTAAGATGTTCCATCTTATTAACTTTGTCTTTAAACTTGTGTGTGTACTTACCGGATGTGTTTCTGTATCTTTGACAGACGGTTCTGGATTTCGGTGGGACAGAGTTCCCAGGAAAGGTGTGGACTTTTTGGGTGACCCTTGACAATGAGTTGTTTAAGTTAATCTGGTAAGACTGGATTACTTAAGTTAATTGATTTAGTTATCATTGTAAATAAACGTTATGTTATGATGCAACTCTCTCATTTTCATTACCTGTTAGAATGGAGAGAAAGAGGTGGGGAGAGAGAGAGAGAGAGAGCCTGTGTGTGTAATGGAGTTATGGGGTCTGCCTTCCGTTTCGTGTCCACGCTTACCTTATGAATACATGGGGGTCCTTCCCCCATGTTTATATATATTTATATATATATATATATATATATATATATATATATATATATATATATATGTATATATATATATATATATATATATATATATATATATATATATATATATACATACTTATATATAGCAGCAAGTTTGGGGAGAGAGAATATATATATATATATATAATATATATATATATATATATATATATATATATATATATTTTCTGTATGTGTGTTTGTGCCATGTATGCATGGCACGACTCTTACAATGTTTAACATTAACATTCTACAACATTGCCATAGAGATTGTACCAAATTTAAATTCCGTAAAAGAAAAAAAAGGCACCATAATTGTATAATCGATCCTGGATGCACTTTCATGCAGCAGCTTAAAAAAGTCAGTATTGCTGAAACCTGAGAGTTGGGAAAGAAGGCTGCAGATCGGTCTGAAATTATTGATGCAATCTGCCACCGCCAGACAACTTGTAATACACAAGGAATCAGCCTCAGGCGACTTGTTCACTTGCAGAGATGGTGAGGAAAAAATCTGACGACAAATCTTACAACAAACTATTTTCTATTGTTTGTGTGTACGTGTATGTGAGCGTCTAGGTGTGTGTGTATGTGTGTAGGTGTGTGTGCAAGAGAGAGAGAGAGAGAGAGAGAGAGAGAGAGAGAGAGAGAGAGAGAGAGGGAGAGAGAGAGAGAATGCCCTTTAGGTATTTTTATATGAAATTCTTTTTTAAACATTTATTTTTAGTATTCTATTTAAATTTATCACGACGTCAATAACCTAACCTAGAGGTTGTGACGCCAGTTTTAATAGACATAATCACTCAATGAATCCCTTTCTCACAGCCTATTAAATTTCATTCCAACGCAAGGAGATATTAAATAACGCATATTTTCATTCTTTTTCTCTCTCTTTTTTTCACCACCAGTTAAATGTCATCCTCGCCAAAAGAGATCAAATCACAAATAATCTGATTCATTTTTTTTCCTCTCCTCTTTTGACCGGCCAATATCACCTGTCGGTAAACGATCTCATTGCCAGACCGCCCGAAGCCACGCACACTGCCTCCGTACCGCCTCCTCAGCCACAAAACTCCCATGGAGACTCCGGTCTCCCTCGAACCGACTCTTCCCACGCAGATCATCGCACGTCGAGTTCACCTGGAGTGGAAATCAGAACATCATAACTGGCCCAGGTGGTGCAGCTCCGCCTGGAAGATGAAGATCCTCTTCAAGTCTTCCAGGGATTGTATTTCATTATGTCCAGGTTACGCTTCATGGGCATAAGAGATCACAAGCAACCGAAGTAAGGGTTTCACTAACAGCTGAAGTTACAGTCATATGAATTGCTTTCACTCTTGGTTATTTGGTACGTGTGAACCAGTTAGTAGAATATTCTTAATAGCAAATCTTAATGCGCAAGGGAGCAGTACCAGAGAATATTGATGAACGAATTGGTTTTTACTCTGGATAGGACCACATGAATGACCTGTTAATAAATAACTTTAATAGAATTGCGTTTCCTGACAAAAAAATACAGTCAAATCTTCAGTACCCAATCCAGAAAATTGTTTTCTACAAAACTCGTTGCTTACGAATGCTCTAAGGGATGAAAAACATGACCGGATTAAAAAACAAAATAAATAAATAAATAATAAATGAACGTTATTTACCTTCACAGATCAAAAGAACCAAATTAGAGCAAATGTATCGTGCTGTTTGACTAATAAAATCAGCTTGTCGCTTCTTCCATATTTGTATTCATCTTTGTATGACGCATAATCTTGCATTTTTCTGCTTAGCTTAATTCTACGACACACACGTACACATACGTAGACACGCGCACACACACACACATATATATATATATTATATATATATATATATATATATATATATATATATATATATATATACATATATATATATATATATATATATATATATATATATATATATATATATATATATATATATGTATATATAAGACAGAAAACGTGCGCAAGCAAGCAGGCCACAGCATATGAAAGGACAGGGTGACAAGGAGATAGCCGTCATCAGGTGATAATACATTTATTGCCGACGCGTTTTCGTAACACATAGTTACATCATCAAGGCTAAAAGAGAAACAACACAAATTAAAAACACATGAAACATAACTTTGACTTTAAGAGTCTCAACAAAATATACAAAAAACATACATAAAATGAAAGCAACTTTAAAAAGCACCTGCTAGACTAAAAAGTTGAAGACTGAGTGATTCGGAGAGAAGGGAGAAGCAGCGAAGAAAGCCGGTTCAACCCCAGATACAACTGTACAGAGGAGGTGTGTGAGTTCAACTTGGGCACCAACTGCTTAATAAACAACGACTCTAATATAAGCAGTTCGTGTAAACGGCTTGTTTTGGCCCAAGACAGAGAAATCAGTATAATTGATGGTGGTTTTACAAATTTTTGCATGATTTCTGATATTTGAAAATTCTGGATTGGACACTCTGCAGCCAGTACGATGACTTACACCATTATGTGAATCAGCTCTGACTTTTAGCAATCGTTTAGTCGAACCCACGTAAGTCCCCAAATCACATCTGGGGCAAGTATATTTATATACGACTGAAGATTGCAATATTGGGCAGAGTCTGTCTTTAAATTTGAAAAGGGATCCTATTGTAAGGGGATTTTTTGGAATTAATATAACTTGCAACATATTATAGTGTTTTTTCAATTGCAGACTTGAGATTCCTTCTAAATTTGTCGTCTTGGATGTATGGAATACTGGCATATAGTTTTCTTTCGTGGAACAGTGCTTATGGAAGGGGAGTCCGATAATTTCTTATTTAGAAAATTCTTGCAATGTTTGAAGAAACATGTGAGGGAAACCAGTTATCGGAAAAAATATTTGAACAGGAACAATATTTCTATATGATACAAATCCCAGGAAGAGGTTAGAGTGTAAGCTCGATGGAGCAAGGTAAAATTGAATTAAGTTAAAAATTTAAAAACAAAAAAAGCACTATAAAAGTTTGAACCCAGACCGGAGAACGTCTTTTTCTAAAAACGGAAGTGTTAAAACTATCACCTCTTCGAAAAACCAAAACATCCAAAATGGTAATCGATCATTTTCCTCTCTCTCTAATGTAAACTTGATATTAGGATGTAATTCATTGATGTACGAGAGAAATTGATCAGCATGGAAAGCTGATTTAAAAAGAACAAAGGTGTCATCGACAAACCGTTTATACACAAGAGGATAAAAACCAAGGGGGCAATTTTCCAACCTGTCCCTCCTCCAGGAAGCACATGAAAAATGTTGGAAAACGTGGGACCGAGAGGTGATCCCATTGCCATTTCTACCTAAAACACACAAAGAAGGAACCCAATGAGACCCAATATTGTCATCAATTCATGCTCCGAATTACAAACTAGCTAAATACCTAGTTCCTTTACTAGAACCATTCACTTATAATCAACATACCTTGAAAAACTCCGAAGAATTCAAATCATATGTTTTATGTCAAGACTCTGACTTATATATGACCAGTTACGATGTTGAATCTTTATTTACAAATGTCCCAGTAGAAGAAACAATCGAGGTTATTTTAGATAAAATTTTTATTGAACCTAATGACACTTATTTTAACTATGATCGTTGTCTTTTTAAGAAATTGTTGCCTTTATTTTTAATGACCATCTTTATAAACAGGTTGACGGAATGGCAATGGGATCACCCTCTCGGTCCCACGTTTTCCAAACATTTTCATGTGCTCCCTGGAGGAGGACATGTTGGAAAATTGCCCCCTTGGTTTTTATCCTCTTGTGTATAAACGGTTTGTCGATGACCACACCCTTTGTTCTTTTTAAAATCAGGCTTTTCCATTTGTTTTGATCAATTTCTCTCGTACATCAATGAATTACATCCTAAATATCAAGTTTACATTAGAGAGAGAGGAAAATGATCGATTACCATTTTTGGATGTTTTGGTTTTTCGAAGAGGATAGTTTTAACACTTCCGTTTTTAGAAAAAAAGACGTTCTCCGGTCTGGGTTCAAACTTTTATAGTGCTTGTTTTTATAATTTTAAACTTAATTCAATTTTTACCTTGCTCCATCGAGCTTACACTCTAACCTCTTCCTGGGTTTGTATCATGAAAGAAATATTGTTCCTGTTTCAAATATTTTTCCCGATAACTGGTTTACCTCACATGTTTTCTTCAAACATTGCAAGAATTTTCTAAATAAGAAATTATCGGACTCCCCTTCCATAAGCACTGTTCCACGAAAGAAACTATATGCCAGTATTCCTACATCCAGACGACAAATTTAGAAGGAATCTCAAGTCTGCAATTGAAAACACTATAATATGTTGCAAGTTATATTAATTCAAAAAAATCCCCTTACAATAGGATCCCTTTTCAAATTTAAAGACAGACTCTGCCCAATATTGCAATCTTCAGTCGTATATAAATATACTTGCCCCAGATGTTGATTTGGGGACTTACGTGGGTTCGACTAAACGATTGCTAAAAGTCAGAGCTGATTCACATAATGGTGTAAGTCATCGTACTGGCTGCAGAGTGTCCAATCCAGAATTTTCAAATATCAGAAATCATGCAAAAATTTGTAAAACCACCATCAATTATACTGATTTCTCTGTCTTGGGCAAACAAGCCGTTTACACGAACTGCTTATATTAGAGTCGTTGTTTATTAAGCAGTTGGTGCCCAAGTTGAACTCACACACCTCCTCTGTACAGTTGTATCTGGGTGAACCGGCTTTCTTCGCTGCTTCTCCCTTCTCTCCGAATCACTCAGTCTTCAACTTTTTAGTCTAGCAGGTGCTTTTTAAATTGCTTTCATTTTATGTATGTTTTTTTGTATATTTGTTGAGACTCTTAAAGTCAAAGTTATGTTTCATGTGTTTTTAATTTGTGTTGTTTCTCTTTTAGCCTTGATGATGTAACTATGTGTTACGAAACGCGTCGGCAATAAATGTATTATCACCTGATGACCGGCTATCTCCTTGTCACCCTGTCCTTTCATAATATATATATATATATATTATATATATATATATATATATATATATATATATATAAATAATATATTATATACATATATGCATATATGCATATATGTATACTTATATATACGTGGATTTATGATTTCCCCAGAGCAAATGCAACATGAGAGTGTTAGATTTAGTACAGATAATAAAGCCAACTTGTGGCGAACAGAAGGAACCCGCAGAGGAGGTAATTACAAGGTCATTCCTTACAGATGAAATCCTGTCGAGAAAGGAAACAAAGGAACCAACAACCCAAAATATTCAAGACATATTTCAAATTTGGACGACAATTAGGAAACTGACCAACTACACCTGGTTTTCAGAAGAATAAGCAACTTGAACACTCTAACTTGCAAGGGAAAAGAAGAAGAACATTTTTATGAAGCAGAAGAGAAAACAATGTGTGAGGTACAAGGGAAGGAATTTGGAATTGGAATATCAAATATAAGCCAGAGGTCAAGCACTGGGACCTAGGAAGGTCATTCAGCGCTGAAACGAAAATTGGTATAGTAAAGGAGGTTTGAAAAGTGTAACAGGAGGAAAACATCTCATTTGCACTATGAAACAACTGTTAGGAGAGGGTGGAAAGTAATATCGAAGAATGATATCAACGGAGGTACAGTAAAAGGAATATAAGGGGTTACAACTAGGGGAAGAAGGGTCGCTGGAAAAACAACCCAAGTATTGCCTACAATGCACCACGTGAGGTGTACTGATGGCACTACCCCTCTCCCCCTACACCCCCTACGGAAAGAGGGCTGAAGGCGTCTGTTGTACGTAGGATGCCTTTATCTTCATACCTGTGGATGCTTTTAATTTCAGCTTCCTTGAGGCACTGATAAGCTGAAGATCACTGCCGACATTTGGTCCTCCGCACCTTCTATATTTCTCAGACAGCGATCTTGATAGAAACTGTGTCATGGTGATATGTGCTCGACTAAGTTACACACATTTGCAATGGATGATGAGACGCGTCTAACCTAATATCGCGCCAACCCCCACCCAAGACAGTAGGAAGAAAGAATGAAACGAAAGACAGAAATAAAAAGAAATATGAGAAAGAGCATGACGGCGTGAACCTGAAAGAAGGCTAGTAAAAATCTTTAGCATAGCTTACATTCTTGAGTGATTTCGTAATTTTTCTTTTAGGAAGTCTTCTCTTCAACGAATCTGCTATTATCTTATAGCTTTTCAAATCAACAAACTTAACTTGAATTCTAAATTCATTACTAGAACTCGTAGTTAAAATAATTGCTCTCATAACTATATGCATGAATGAAATATGGCAAGAGAAATGTGAATAATTATAAAATCTACATGGGAATGAACCATTAAACTGCTCATTTGTCATAGTAAAAATGAACAGGAAAAATTTCGGTAATGAAGGGAAGATGGATTTAGTAAATTTGCGTTAATAACCCTGAGGATGAAAGAAAGGAGTAAAATGAACAGGTCAGAGGTTTCATAGCAGTGAACTTGTATTAAAAATAAAAAAACATGCAGATAAAAGTAAGACACACACAGGCTAACAGACAGGTACATAGAGAGAGAGAGAGAGAGAGAGTCGCTTATTTCGGACGTTACCTAACATTGCGTAAAACATCTATTCAAGTTAAGGATAAAAATCTTCTTTTAACGTTGGCGATCATCGACTACACCAGAAAATATGAAATCTATCATTCACACTTGTACGTTTAATAATGTGTCGATCAACAAAGAAACAAAATACAGTAAGTATCGCGCGTTCGTGCTTAAAGAAGAGGACGAAAAAGGAGAAGAAACGTACAAAACAGCACACGTGTAAAAACATTTCTGCTAATTAGCAAATCATGAAAGCTTTTAGCATAAAACGATGGCCCACTAGATAATCACAATTTATGTGAGCATGAATGTGACGCTGATAAACGGCTGGTTGACATGCTCATTAGGTGTTTGGCGGCTGACTGGTTGACTGGGCTGCATCAAAAGTTAACCCAAAAAAGAGATATGAGGAAGAACAGAAAAAGAGAGAGAGAGCGAAAAAAAGATTAGTTGATGAATCTCGATGGTCTTAAGATTAACCTCATCCTTAAAAAGCCAACTCCCTCCCACTCCACCTGCTCCTTCTCTCTCCACCCTCCTCCTGGTCCTCCTTCTCTCTCCCCTCTCCTCCTGCTCCTCCTCCTCCTCCTCCTCCTACTAGATCAAGAACAGCATCGGCCTGTTGTTAACAGAACAAATATTAAGGAAAATATATAAAATACTGGAAATAACGTAAGCTAATAATGACAATTATTTCACTGAGAGTACAAGCTATAAAAAGTAAATGTAATGCAATGTGAGTGAAAACCTTGGTTTTCCAGTGATATATAAGTAAAATAAAAAGGTATTCTGGTTCGTTTTCTCTACTCTACCAAATTTTTCTCCAGGTGTCCCCGATCGTTGTGATTTTTTTTTCTTATTCTGAAGAGTTTTAATTGTGTGTTCTGGAAAAAGTAAATTTATACTGAAGGACCAACCTACTTATCCTCCTGATTCCCCTTAGTTTGAAGACTTAATCCCCTGCATAAACTTCCCTAAACTACTGGCCCGATAATCATCAGCCTCGGTATGTGTGGGCAGACAACGCCCTCTCCGGAATTCTTTTTTTTTTCCTTTGCCGCTGTCTTAATTTCCCGGCTGTCGTGCCATATTCGACTTTCTTCCGTATAAGAAATAAAACAACAGCGAAAGGGGATTTAAGGGAAAGAATGATAAATCGAGAAATGGAAGGAAGAGATGTTCATGAAAGTCAACCGACAGCTGGAAAAACTATAGAGAAAATAGAATTCACGAGCAAAATGTCTAAAATGTCTGAAGAAAACTGATGATAGAAAATCCTAATTAGTTCTTATTTACAGAGGAAAAATAACGGTTATGTTAATACGCTTAGCATTCGGTCGTTTAAGGTGTAAATATAAAAAATCAAGAAATAACGGGAAGATGCTCCAATTTGTAATAGGAAAGAAGTAATATTTCCGGTAATGCAGAAAGGTATTAACTTTGAATGATGACAAATTCCATCACTAGCTCCTCCAAACAGAAGTTGTGATTAGGAAATCTTATATATTTATAATAAATAGATTAAAAAATAACGGTTATGCTAATTTACATAACTTTTGGGCGTTTAAGATGTAAATACAAAAATTTCCAAGAAATAAAGGGACGATGCGTCAATTTGTAATAGGAAAGAAGCAATATTTCCGGCAATGCAGAACGGTATTAACTTTCAGTTCTGAAAAACGTCATCATCAGCGCCTCCAAAGCCTTGCAGTGCAAATGTCCTCTATGACATTCTACCACAAACGTATTGTTGTGCTCTATTTTCCACAAATCTCCAATCATTTCAAGCGTCCCTTATCATAGCCCTCGTAGGTATCGCCAAAGTCCTCAGGTACCCACAAGAGTCCACCTTGTGCGAAGGACATGTTCAAGCCACCGGTACCTCCTGTTCATCATTCTATCGTGTACATGATTCCTTAACATTCCCTATGGTAACATTCCTTACTATCAGGCCATCTGACTAAAATGGCTATTTATTTTCAAATCTTTTAGACATAGTTGCTTTGCCATACTTTGATTCAAGACCGCATTGCAAAACGGATCTTACTAGAATAATGTGCAATCTTCGTATGCAATTTCTGTGTATTTCATTTCGATTTGATTTTCACTCGGACAATTATCTATGAAAAATGCTACCCAACAATGGCAAATAAGATTTGGAAATAAAATAGAATTCAAACTAAAATCATGTTTAAAAATGAAAATGAAAATTATATAAAGGAAACGAGATAGTTGTTTGTCCAAATGAGGGAAAATCTATAACCACAATATAAATATGAAGACAAGAGAATGTAAAAATTTAGTATGAAAAAATAAAGCCCATTACTAAAAAAAAAAAAAAAAAAAAAAAAAAAAAAAAAAAAAAAAAAAAAAAAAAAAAAAAAAATTAATAAGTGTTGCAATAAACGGGAAAAAAGGTAATAGAAACCACAGGTGCTACTCTCTCGGAACTATTCTGAAATTACATGTTTACTTTGAGAGAGAAAGAGAGAGAGAGAGAGAGAGAGAGAGAGAGAGAGAGAGAGAGAGAGAGAGAGAGAGAGTTGGGAACAGGACGAGACGGGACGTTATTTACGTACTCAAAAATATAAAATGAACTGGTTCTCTCGATTTATTTATTTATTTATTTATTCATTTATCTATTTATTTATTTATTTTATTTATTTATCTATTTATTTATTTATTTAGAGAGGAGAGAGAGAGAGAGAGAGAGAGAGAGAGAGAGAGAGAGAGAGAGAGAGGCTTGGGTACGAACGGGACGTGCTCAAAAATATAAAATAAACAGGGTCTCTTGATTTACTTAGAGAGAGAGAGAGAAGAGAGAGAGAGAGAGAGAGAGAGAGGGAGGAGGGGGGGGGGGCCTTGGAAAATGGACGGGGACGTTATTTACGCGCTCAAACTTACGAAATAAAACTGGTCCTGTCGATTTGGGTAAAGAGGATTCCCATTATGAGTTGAAACGGCGGCAGACACTTGACGTGAGAAACTCATTTTATTTAATAACCGGGAAAGTTGAACCCTGACCAGACACGCTCGGAATCCATGTTCATCATCACGTACAAAGGAGTGGTATGAAACGGGTAACTGACAGCCACTGAAGATGAGAGGAGAGAGGGAAGATTGTGAGAACTTTATTTGATTAAATACGAGCTTATTACATTATTACGTCTACGAGGGAGTAACGATTAACATTTAAAAGTTAATCAGTTCCTGAAATGCCAAGTATCTATTCTAATCAGTCGGTTAACTTGGCACACACACGTACACACAAACACACACACACACAGTGAGAGAGAGAGAGAGAGAGAGAGAGAGAGAGAGAGAGAGAGACTTTAGCAGTAATATATCTAGACGAGACATTTAATTACACCGTCTGTTGGCATTTCTTGATGACTATGACATGTACTGAGTTATAATCCCCTATTCAAGGAAGATATAGAACGCTAGTCTACGTATTACACGAGTAATGTGCTCGTGCAGTAAATACATAATCAAATAACTCATGAGAGAGAGAGAGAGAGAGAGAGAGAGAGAGAGAGAGAGAGAGAGAGAGAGACTTCTACCCATCTTTTAAGACATTACACATTCAGTTGACTCCATTTACCCAAGGCATTTGAGCAGTTTATATTTATATATATATATATATATATATATATATATATATATATATATATATATATATATATATATATAAACCGTGACCGAGGCCGTAATTTTCATACCGTAATCATTCTTGAACCCTCACATGGAAACCAGTGTTATCAAACGGTTCGTGCTTCAGAGGGAACTGAAAATCTGAGTGACGTCATAGAAGGTAATTATTGCCCTTTTCACTGTGCATTTATATGTTGCTTGCATCTGTCTCCCTTTGTCGGAGCCGAAAGTAGGCCGTATAGTACATGTAACGCTCTTTTCTAGCTAACAACATCCTAGCTGACGGTACACCGTACCCATACCTTGCAAATGAAAAAAAAAAAAAACTTTTTTTTGAAAAAAAAAAAAAAAAAACAAAAAAAAAAAAAAAAAAAATAAAAAAAAAAAAACTGGAACTAACTGAAAGGTTTTGTTATTTTGTAATGTCTGTAATGGCTTCCTTAAGATATAGGTACAACTATATCTATACGGCAGACAGAGTTGTAGGACAATAGAAAAAATATTTGTTTATAACGATTGATTCTCAGCTATAAAGAGTCTCCTATGTTCTATCTCAAAGGACAAAACTAACTGCAGAAAAGAGGAAACCCTGGCCTGCAATATGATGGGAAACCATACTAGGCAAAAACTCTGGGTATTACCTGACTAAAATGTACCCCATTCTAGTGACCAGAAGTTAAGGCTAGAAAAGCGTGGATTTAAAAGTGAGCGTTAAATCTTCTCAGTCGTTAGTCCTATTCCTCTGGTTTCTTAGAAGCATTACTGCAGCGGAATACCTTAATGTTAGCTAAAAGTTAACTCCATGAATATTTTCCATCATCTGCACTTCCCGCCTGGGCTACTTAGAGGCATTCACATGTCTGTCACGTCGCCCTTCCATCCCCACACACTATCCACCCCCTCCCACCCACCCCCACCCCCCACCCCCACCCCCACCCCCCTCCTCAAAAAAAGAAAAACTGTATCTGCCTATCGACAGACTGGGGGTGGGGAGGGAGCCCGCTATCAGATGGATGGTCACGTGGCACGTGATCTATCACAAGATGGTCATAGGATTTGAGGGATTTCCTCACCCCCCTCCCCCTTGCTTGCCTTCACTTGACTGTTCAAAAGTAGTTTTTGGCGCGAAATGATTTATTGTCTAGTAAAAAGGGGAGTTATAAATCATCCGGTTATCTTGGGGAATTTACAAGAGACTGCGACATTCATAAATAATATTTCGCACGCGGGAAGCCTCTTCCTTCCTTCCTCCTCCCCCCCCTCCCCCCACCGACATTCTCTTTTTTTTTTTTTTTTTTTTTTTTTTTTTTTTGTTTTTTTTTTTTTTTTTTTTTTTTTTTTTAACTTTTCATTATTCATGATTAATGTCCTGCTGATTAAACTCCTTTCATCACTTATTACACGTCTTTTCGGGTAGATATAAATTCGCCTAAGTCGTGTCTCACGTGGTAAGACATATGCAGTCCCGGGGTGTTATCATGTTCATTTATACTGCATTTTGTGTCTGCAACCCGCAGCCTACCTTTTAAATATGATATACGCGCTTCTAACGTCAGCACAGGTGTCAGCGCTGCTGTATACATGGTTGCCTCCCATTGCAAGATGTATTATCATCATCATTTATTACATACTGCCATTCTGGTCCACTTCTAATTTACCATCGGCTATTACCTGTGATGAAGAACCTTCGAGTTTTTCATTAACTAAATTGGAATCTGTCTCCTGGATTAAGTGAGGAACTGAGTTTCCATGAATTATATCCGCAATCTATTGATTTTCCCGGAGTCCATTTAAATCGACAGCAACTGACTTCAGTGTATTACTTTTTTGCGAACATGATTATGCTCAACAGGAATCACTCCTCTCCTATAACTACGAAAGCTTCTGAGGTCAACATTCTGTGATGTTCTGTGATGCCTTGTACTGTGAAGATTGAAGTCAGTTGACATATGAATAGACCCTGCAAATGTTACATGTCTTAACAGAATATATTTTCAGTTCGTAAATTTTGATTAAATTTGTTCGTTGGATCGGTACAGTATAATAACATGATGATGAAAATGGTCGAATCTTTGGCTGGCTGATTTAGATTAAGTTAATCTTATGCCAGCGCAGGCTCTTGCTCTAAGCTATGTGGTAAAAGGCATTAAAGGGAGTAAGAGGCCTTGCATGGACCTCTTGAATCTAACCTACCATCAGAGACGGACTATGAAATTTGTGTCATTACGGTCGCTTCATGCAACTCTCATTTTATAATGTCTCCTTTCTTGAATTCTATTATCTGGATCGGGTGCTTCTCATTTCAGGGGAATTTTAACAGATATAACAATAATTTAAACCTCAAATTAACAGAAGAAAAATACGGAAACAAATTTTATATTTGGTCGAGAAAAATGTTTTCCGGATTCGTCCCAACCAACCTAAACGACTGACTGAATGAGAATATTTTATAAATACTTCAAAATAGCATACAAAATTTTTCCACATATGAAGACGCAATCTATTCATTCATTTAAACATAAACAATTCCAAATGTCATTAACCCAGGCAAATGCATTTGTAATTACGTTCGATCAACAACAAAAATGTTGTACGTACATGTAAAGAGGTGATCTATATATTTATCTAAACCATTCCCATCATAAAAGAAGTAAAAAATGCGCCGAAGTTTCTTTGGCGCAATCGAGTTTTCTAGACAATGTATAATACTGTATTAAACCATCAGCTATAACCGGTAGCGTTTCAGTTGCTCACCAGATGCGGTAGAGTGAGGGTGCGTCCCATCCCTACGTAAAGTGTTGTCAGATGCACGAACAATGGTTAACTTTAACCTTGAATAAAATAAAGACTACTGAAGCTAGAGGGCTGCAATTTGCCATGTTTCATGACTGGAGGATGGGTGCTCTAAATATAGATTTGCAGCCCTCTAGCCTCAGTAGTTTATTTCTAGATCTGAGGGCGAACAGAATTAAGTGAGGGCGGACGAACAGACAAAGCCAGCACTATATATTTTCTAATACAGAAAATTAAAGTCACTATATCCAGGTATATATAAAATGAAAAGACAATAACAACAGGTGTTTGCGCCCATTGGGAAGACCTAGCCAACTCTGAACCAACTAGAGTACACATGACCACAATTTAGAGGCTAGAAATTTAGAGCCTTGAAACCAGCGAATGTTAGGTCAGCTTGGCCGAACAAGCTCGGCCCCCAAATATGGAACACATCATAAATTTACCTTTGCTCTGTAAATTCTTCCATGTAGAAAACTGTAAATGTTGGGACCAGATACCTTCTGAGCGTGGGATGCGTCCAGCATTCTACTTTAACAAAGTAGGTCCGGCACCAAAACTAAGCAAGGACACCTTACTCTCTCTCTCTCTCTCTCTCTCTCTCTCTCTCTCTCTCTCTCTCTTCTGTTTCCTCTTCATCAGAAAACGACTGATTCAATTATCCAGATTTTAAAAACAATGCATTTTGGTTTTTATTAATTGCAGAGTACTGTACACGTCACGAACAATACCTTTTCCTTTTTAAATAGGCCTAACGTTCTATTACATAATTTTAGCTTTAGCGCTATAATCGATGTGTATCAGTCTTCTAGATCACAAAAGACTAAAATCTTAATTAATATACCAAATATATTCTTAAAAAACAACATAACTAAACCCTCTCCTTTCTTTAACGGATTAAGCCTCATAACAACAGCGGTAAAAGGAAAATATAGTGTCATAATAACCTTTGCTATGAAACAGCAAATGAACGAAAGCAACCCTGGATGCTGGTGATCCTTGCTCCAAATTTTCCTGACAGACGAGATGGTGTTGCGACGGAAGAACAGCGACGTAAGAACTCAATCAACCGTGAACTCTTACATGAGCCCAGTCAGCTGATGCCGCAAAAATCAGCTATATTTATTTTAGAACGAAAGGCAGCTGGGGGAACAGAGTTAATCATTTTTGCCCATGTTTAACCCTCGGAGAGAGAGAGAGAGAGAGAGAGAGAGAGAGAGAGTAGTTCATTCAACTACGATTTAAACATCGAAAGGGATAATACTACGTTTCGAATCGAAATAACGTCACCTTATCGAAAGAGAAGTGTATATATATATTATATATTATATATATATATATATATATATATATATATATATATATATATATATATGTGTGTGTGTGTGTGTGTGTGTGTGTGTGTATACGTTATATACATACACATATATATATATATATATATAATATATATATATATATATATATAATATATATATTATATATATATATATATATATATATATAATTTAATAAACTGCTCATAAAATATCGAATGGGTGAAAATTATAGTTCTAATAATGCCCTGAGAGATGAGAGAGAGAGAGAGAGAGAGAGAGAGAGAGAGAGAGAGAGAGAGAGAGAGACATTTGTGTCAAGCTAATGTCACAACACTGGGAGAGAGTTCTTTTTTCTCAGCCTCATATGTGCATATCATTAAAAAAAGATTGAATAAGGTCTAATCACTGGCCGAATATCGTAATGGGAGTGTTACGTGTCGAGACCCCGTTAACCATCCCCGCCTGCTTGTTATCTTAGACGACACGACATCGCCTCTTTCGCCAATTACCTTAAACGCCATCTATTAGCTGAAAGCGAAGGTACACAATCGCCTCCCTCCCCGGTAAAAGTCGATGAGTAAGAGTGACAATAAGGGAATGAATGGGAGGCAATTTTCGGAACAAGAGGATTCCAATCCCGTGAAACGGGAAAGTTAATGCCCCTACGGACGGTCCAAGACAAAGGCACTGGCCTCATATTTCTTCAGGTACCGATCGAAATGAAGTCTTTGTTTGCCACAAAGACGGGGTTGAGGTTAGTCTTACGGAAACTAATCACAATAGTGGTTTTCTCCGGGCGGCTGATTCAGGAAACTTCAGAGTGAGCTCGACACTGGAATCTGAAGATGAGGGAACCGCTTGCTTTGGAAGATACAAAAACGTAACACTCAGTAGTCTTACGTAACTTGTTTTAGCCCGTGTGTTCATTTCAGGTGCTCAGGAAGATGCCAGCTGAACCTCATAGAAACTTCCTCTTTCGTAACTATTGTTTTGTCGCATTAAAGTCGTCCGTCCCATCCAAACGTTAAAGATGTAGACATTGTAGAGAAACGACCTGGTTGCTTCTTTAAAGAAACGGAACAAATAAGGCCTTGTTACGCGTCCAAAAGAATCCCTCAGCGATACGCTGGAACAATAAAACATTTTTTCCTTGCTTGAGAAAAAAAAACTTTTGCTTTTTCATTTTGACTGTTATGAAGCAAGTTAAAAGATGATGTCAATTAACAAACTTTTTAGCTTCGTTATGCTCATTTTGACTAAAACGTAATATTTAAAAGTTAACGTCAATTAGGAAGCTTCTAAAAATGTATGTAGCCTTTCTCAGCCGATAAAGCGGCACAGATGCAGTCATTTGTGCTGGTCAGAAGCCAAGTTCTTTTAAGCTGGTGATTGTCTCGCCTCTTACACGAAAGATCGTTAACAATGGGATTAGATAAAAGATAAAAAAAAAACAAGTGCCGTCCTTTGACTTCTTACTTTTTCTGTGCACTCATCCTTATGGGATTAAGCAGAGTAATTTATATGGCCATATGAGTACCCCAGTACAAACCACTACAAAATACCAGTCAGTGAAATAAACAACGAAAATATAGTGTCACGCATATTATCATAAACAGATGAAATTAATAAATGAACAAATAAATATCTGCTATCTGAAAATTTAACTAGTCACATAAGAAGATAGGAAACTAGAATCCAAAGCTTTGGGAAGCCATGCAGTGGCTATGACAAACCTCACATTTTCTCTCAGTTCCAGAGGTCCTTTAATCCTCACACTGCTGGACTCTGGAACGATCTCCTGGAGAATGTTGTGCAATTGGCACCTCAAGAATTCAAGCGAAGATGCAATGCATTGCAACCCAAGGCAATTCTCCTTCAGTTTTATAGTTTAAATATTTATTTATTTGTTTGTTAATGTGTTCATCTATTTTTTTTATTTCTAATAGTTGGTCTCTAATTTCTGAATTTCCTATTATCTTTTGTTACTTCTTTCAAATAAACACCCCATTCTTTGAAAGTTGAATTACACACACACACACACACACGCATTCACACACATATAGATATATAGATAATATATATATATATAATATATATATAATATATATATATATATATATATATATATATATATTAATATATATATATATATATATATATATAATGTATATATATTGTGTTTGGTTGTATTTAAACTCAAATTATTTCCAAAAATAAAAAACTTAAATAAATTGTTTGCGTGTATATTCCTACATACAAGAACAACCCACGTTTCTGAACAGTTGCCATAAACCATGCTATTCTACTTGATGAGGGAGAAATATAAAATGTCGGTGGACTCGGCATCTTAGAAAAGTTTCCATAAATTGGAAATAAAATGAGACACAGGTAAACTGACTATTGACAAGAATCGCCTCTTTCGTAAGGTGATTCTAACTTGTCCAGCAACGTTCTAGACGTCTAATGGAAGGGGTTTGGTCACCTCCCTCCCTCAAAAACTTCTTATAAGACGTCGTTTATGATTAGCATAATTCTTTTCGGAGAAACTGCCTGAAATGAGTTTGTGCAGTCTTTGAGAGTGTCCACTAAATTTCCAAGTTAATGAGCTTAATTAAGGTATACACTGCTATAAAATGCTGGAGACTTTTTTTTTATGACATTTTCTTTTCTTCCTTCGCTGCCATATAATACAGAATAAAAGGCTACACTTCCTCTCTTTTTTCTTACTCTTCAGTCTGGGAAACATTACCACTGTACATGTTTTAAGTAGTCCGAGTATATGTTGCTTTTTCTTAGTATATTCATGTTTCCTTAGGCGTTTACAGCGTTTAACTGAGACATCGATTATCGCCATGAAGTTCACAGGTTATTGCATCACCTTTTATATTTTAGAATCAATCCTCTCTCTCTCTCTCTCTCTCTCTCTCTCTCTCTCTCTCTCTCTCTCTCTCTCTCTCTCTCTCTCTCTCTCTCTCTCTCTCTCTCGTCGTCGTGGCACAATGGTAGTGCTGTTCTCGAATCACAACCGAGAAAACTGCATTCGATCCTGGATAGTAATGGTATGAGTTTTCCTGAAAACAACTAGTGTGCCACTCAGAGAGAGAGAGAGAGAGAGAGAGAGAGAGAGAGAGAGAGAGAGAGACTGTACAAATGTGAAAGCTTAGAGCTCAGTCAGAATGTATATAATCATTATGCCTTATAAATATTAAGTGTAATCCTCGCGCCCATCCCTAGTAAATCATTCAGCTTACTCTCTCTCTCTCTCTCTCTCTCTCTCTCTCTCTCTCTCTCTCTCTCTCTCTCTCTCATCGAGAGCATAGCATCTGAAAATCCATCTAAATGAATATTACCGCGAGTCAGATTATAAGTGCGTCAGTCGTATAACGTACCAGAAACTCATTTACCTTTCGTCTTATTTGGGAGATATGAAGACATTAAAGAGCGATTAAAGGGCGTTCCATAAAGCTTAATTCAAACGCGCTGTCTCCCTGTCTATTTGCATTAAAATCTATTCTACTTAAAATTCATTCCGCGACTTTTGAGTCGCGGCAGATGCATACACACCCCCAGCGCAAGAGGCTCAAATTTATGAGAAAAAAAAAAAAAAAAAAAAAAAAACCTGCGAGGCAAAATGTGAAGCCAAACTCTGGACCCCCTTCCTTGGGCTCCATCTTAAATGGACAATCAATTACGCTATAAATCCGGTGCACCCCCAGCTGCGGCAAAACAGACTCCGTGTGTGACATATTAGAAGAAACCAGTCTTTGGGGCGTACATCATTTTTGCTTAATTTGCTACTCGCTTGGAGAGAGAGAGAGGAAAAGGGGACTTGCCTCCGACGGGAGACGGACAAAGTTACGCCTTCTTCGTGGAAGGACAACACAATTGAGACGTATCAAGTGAGGCTGTTAAATGCCTTCGCACAATAATCTCATGCTTATATCAGGACTGCCCTGAATGCATTAAGACCAAGTGACGATATAGGCCGAGCAAAAAGTCTATGAATATGGAAAAGAGAATGAGCTCATATCTTATGACCGTGGATCAGATAGACATTGCAAATAAAAACGAAAATAAGAAAACGAGACGAAGAATTCTTTTGTCTTAAGAACAAGGCCTCGGATCCTAAAATGCTGCGAAGCAGACATGGGCCAAAGGTAGCTAAGATAAATAGAATAACTCGTTTTGGTCTTCTCTTTCAGAGATTACATTCAAAACAGAACTAGTAATAGAACCCGCTGTTGCCTATTAAGACCACACCCAAAATTATCTTCATTTGCATAATTCAGAACCCGCATAATAAGCGGTTAGCTGATTTCCCATCTCACAATGGAAGGTCAGAAGGCAACAATTTTGACGTATACCATTAGACCTCAACCCAGCAATTAAGCCATTAAGAGTTTCTTTCTCTTTCTATGGGGGTTCCATTAGCCGACCGTGGCTCCAGCTACCCCGGGGACATTACAGGTGTGACATCGAAGAAAAAGATGAGGACCAGTTCTTCATTCCTTTTGGCATCTGGTGGTGATGATACATGTGGCCACGGGGGGGAAGGTGGGGGTGAGGAGGTGGTCGTCAGTGCCTTTGGCAGTCGTGGGAAAACGGATGCAATCCACCCACGAAGCCGTTTGAGGGAAGAGCGCTCGAGATCTCTTTCTTTTCAAAGTTGTTGTTGTTATGCAAATATAATAGCAGCAATGGAGCTGGCATCCACTCAGTGGAGCTATTATGTCTCATTTGGATCTTCGCTCATGTTGGGAAATCCTTTCACTTTTTCGACTCTGCAAGATTTCAGTTGGGAAGTTAGACTCGCTCTTTCGAACGAATTTCCAATCGGGTAACCTTCTTTCTTGGGTAATCTAATTCAACTGAAGTCCTTTATAGAAGTGAATCCAATTTCAGATCCCCATTATGAGTCATCCCAGTTCAGGTCACAGGATTTTGAAGGTTTCTAATTCAATGAAAAGCAGTTTTCACGAGGAACCTCATTCAGCTGATTTTTTTAATGGAACACATTTAATTTAACACTAATTTTCTAAACTAAATGAGTATAGAGTAATTAAGGACCCTGTCAAATATCAAACATGTTTAATTAAATCACTATTTAATCAAAATAATAGGAATTTCATCAGAAAAAATTTCTTTTAGGATTGGTTCATTATAGTACAGGGCTCATTTTGCGAGAAACTATACTGTCAAAGACCCTCTCTGGAGTAATCTAGATTAATTAGATCCCCTTCAAAAGAGGGATTCAGACGCATTGAAATTCGTTTTACCTGTATAACCTACTTTAACGATAACAAATAAAATAGAATACTCCACTATGAATAGTGTAACTGCCTTTACAGCACCTTTTAAAGATTGAATAAAATAAATTTGAAGACTTCCTTTTGAGAGAGATATCGTTCGGCCAGGCTTATATAATAAGGCAAGTTTATTCATTTTACGTCCCTCATTGACAGATAAATCATTTAGTCAATAATCTGAGAGAGATTCAAAACTGGCTGAATCATTTTTCTCCACAGAAATTATCCTAAATTAACCCGAATAGAAATTAATGTTATCATTTGCAAAAACCAGTTATGTAGTACATCAAATCGAGTTGAAACCCATATCTTAAGATGGAATACTTTCAGTTCAAGTATTCGCTTGAAAAGGAATTCAAATTAGGCAAAACTGGAGTTTGGCAGTTGATTTAATTCACGTGAAATTCTGTAGCACGCAGAAATACATTCCTTTTATGTTTCCTTAATTACTCTCTTCCTTTACACCTCTGTTACTTCTCTTTCTTATTTTTTTCACTGTGTCTGACAATACGTTTCTCGTATGGTATTTCTTTACTAGATTCTCTTACATTCACCTCTCTCTCTCTCTCTCTCTCTCTCTCTCTCTCTCTCTCTCTCTCTCTCTCTCTCTCTTCGTTTCCAAAAATAAGGACGATCGCAATTACGTTTTCCTTCCCTTACTCGTCCTCCACTTTCTTTTCATTTTCATTTTCATCTCCCCGTTGCAATTTTCCTTTTTTTTCCCCTTTCCGTGTTCTCTTTTCCCTTGTTTGCGTCTTCAAGCATGTTCCCGAGAATTCTGACTCGGTGAAATTATATACTTTGAAATCTCTTGTGATACCTTTGCCATCGCGTGGATCTTCATGCTTCAGTTACCCACACACTTCTACCTCATACTTCAGACGACGAGGTCTTCGCATTTCCAAAGGATTTTCTCGCACTAGTTTATTTCTTCCTACTTTAGATCTCTCCTTGCTTTTTTACTTCCTTCGTTTCTCTGTCTCTCCGTGTGATCGTCATTCACCATTTCCTACGAGTTCCCAACTTTCGTCATTTTCTGCATTCCATAAGTCACTTTGATTTCTCGATATATCTTTTCAATTTCTTCGAATTCTCGCCATTAACTCTCTCTCTCTCTCTCTCTCTCTCTCTCTCTCAAAGACTGAAACGGTGTGAGGGCGTTTTCTTAATTATCCAGTATGCCTCATTTGAAATGAGGAGTGAATTAGATACATGTTTCTTAGTCTACATATTCAGCTTAGAATGTGGAGGAAGAAAAAAAATGACGAAGGAAAATTAGGTAAAATAAAGAAAGACTTGTTTTGCCACAGATCCAAAAACTGCATACTCTCATATAATTAAAAACGGGAGGGCCAGCCTAATGTCATTCTCAGCCTCGAGGAGTGAAACCATTCTTGAGATATTCATTCACTCTTCTTGGGATACTCATTCACTCTCTAGGAGTGACTAAATTCATTCCTCTCTGTTTGTCTGAGAGCAAAGTTTTAAGGACCTAGTAACTAACATTTTATTTATACTTAATTTACCAAATTATATATTTTAAATCCATATGCATATATTTTAGCGTTATACTCATATACCGGAATTTAGTCAGTGCTTGATTCAGGTAAGCAAAGATTAAATTGATGTTTATATGATGTATAAATTATTGAAAATGCATATAAAAATATAAAATATCCATATATAATATATATATATAGTCTATATATATATATAATATATATATATATATATATATATATATATATATATATTTATATACATAAATATTATTCCAACAAGTCTGTCTGTCTGTAAATACAAATTTATGAATTTATGATTTATGTAATATAGTCATAAGCATGTAATTATGAGATAATACGTTTACGAAAATAAAAGAAAATTCAACAGTGAATTACACTTCAATATGGACAGTATATTTCTATCCTAGTCAGTTACTCTTTGACACGTCATTATCGGGTTAAACGAGGATATTTATCGTTAATCTATTGTTTCAAAGATGTAAATATTTCCATAACAGTGCATCCTAGTTCATTTCCTTCCAAATAAATTACGAAATAAATTCTCTGAATCAAAGTCAACGCGAATCGCTAGCATGACTTGCACATCGACACGAATTGATATTGAAAGCACGGTCGCTCACCTCAATCACATACAGACAAACAAAGACACAAACACACACGCACAAAAGAAGGCAACAAACACCTGTTGATGCATATCTTCGTGGTATATACCAGATGCGGCTCTGCCTCTGATTTATGCGCAGTTTGGGCTTTTCTCGTGACAGTAACAACGTCTGTGAGTATCAAGATATTGCCTTTTCTCTTTCAGCCCGAGTAAGTAACAAGTACGAATCAATACAGCTTCAGCTCTCTTTGCCCTGGTTTTCTTCAAGATGAAACCAGAAGAATAACATTGGTATTATGGCCAAAGAGCGTGTACGACACAGACTTACAACTGTTTCAACAGATACTGCAATCCCCTTTCCATCCATTTTCCTTAGAGAGAATATGCAGAGTTCTTTGCAGATATGCAAATGGGTCCGTTCAAATAAAGTTAAGAAGATTAGAAGCTATCGGACGCCTTCCATCCAGATAATGGTGCAGAACCATATAAATAACAAAGGCCTTTAACTTTCATTTTTAACCAAAATAATAACAAGTAGAAAATGCGCAGAAGTTTCTTCGGCGCAATCCAGTTTTCTGTACAGCGAGTAATGCTGTATGAATCTTTCAGCCGTAGCCTTGTGGTGGCCTGTCCTATACTGTTGCCAGACGCACGATCATGGCTAAATTTAACCTTAAATAAAATAAAAACTACTGAGCTAGAGAACTGCAATTTGGTATGTTTGATGATTGGAGGGTGTATACCAATTTGCAGCCCTCTAGCCTCAATAGTTTTGAAGATCTGAGTGCGGACAGAAAAGTGCGGACGGACAGACAAAACTATCTCAATAGTTTTCTTTTGAAGAAAACTAAAAATTAATGATTTTGTGCATGGGATGCAACAGCTACTTGTGATTATAAGCAACAGAGCATAGAATAAACAAAATATAATATGGAAGAAAATTATAAGATTCAGAGAAAATGGAAAGCGCACGAACTAAATCAACGTAGAAATTTTTCACTCATTACAAAAGTTAAGATTCTTTAACAGAACTCGGTAAAAATTGTAAAAGAAAAATGAAATGACATAAACAATAAGGTTAAAAGAATATAAACTCCACTTAGAATCAAGTTGAAACTTCCATCTTTTTAATTCGTAGAAGATGGAAAGTATTTGATTGCACGTAAAAATAGAGAGAAGTGTCCTGGTGTCATTATAAACTTTTTAAGATATCTGAAAACAAAGCGAGAAGTGGGATTTAAAAAAGTGATGAATGTTCAAGGGCGGTCTTTTAAAAAACCTGGCAAACTAAAATAAGCTCCAAAGAAGAAGAAGAAGAAGAAGAAGAAGAAGAAGAAGAAGAAGGGGGTCGAGGAGGAAAGAGATGTTATCTGAAGGCGATACAAAACCATTACTAGATCTGACGATAATCTCGCAATGGCGTCGAATGCTGCGAATGCCAACTTTCTTCGGCAAAACTCTATGATTAACGCAAGAACTGAAACAAAGATCCCGCTGCTGATAACGAAACCTTCGGTCAGGAAATCCCTGCCAATGATACGAACTTATCATAATCGTATCTCTCTCTTCCAGGGATAATTTGCATCTAATGGTGATTATTAGCGATTGAACCGAGGTTTCAAAGGACACGGTCGCCTAAAATGCTCGAGAGCAGATTAGATGATGCGAAAGATAATCGAAGATGATAAAGGAGACCAACCCTGCTCGGGCTACAATTAGAGTCCTAATCCTTAAATTGATTTAGAAAAAAATTGGAAATATCTCTGTCGGATTGGCCAGCCTCGGGGCGTATTTTTATGAAATATCGGTCAGTCTTTGACAAGAAATATATGGTTTATATATATATATATATATATATATATATATATATATATATATATATATATATTCATACATATATATGTATATATATGTTACTGACGATAAGATACAAGGAGTAATGTCGAAGTGAGAGTGGCCATACAAAATTATTAAGAAAAAACTTTAAAATCTTTCATAAACTTAGAAACTTAGAGAGAGAGAGAGAGAGAGAGAGAGAGAGAGAGAGAGAGAGAGAGAGAGAGAGAGAGAGAAATTTTTTATACCCGAAATTAAAATGGACTACCAGTCATTATTACTAACCAAAACAGCGTATCAAGTAATAAACTGATGCTTGACGAACGTGGAGATTAACTGGTTAAACAGAGGGACGATGCCTAATCTGATTTAAAAAAGATGATAAATTGTCATGAAAGGAAACAATAAATCGACGACCTTCACTTTTGCACATATGACCTTTAGATACGAATAATAAAGGATTTCTTTCATATGTGATAAAGGGAAGTGCTAAAAATATGTAATGACGATCAATTATTGACTATTCTTATGCAGGATTATGTGATATTACATGGCAAAGAATAATTAACCAGGGAAAAAACACGACATTCAAAAACGATTATCACAAAAACTTAATGACAGAACTTAGACCGAGGCTAAAAAAATTAAATAAATACCTAAATAAATGAAATCGATTATCTACCCAGATTTAAAGCTTACAGTAATTGAGACTTTTAGATTAGTAATTCAGTGGCGACCATTACAATGAATGCACGAAATAGTAAAGTAAGAAGAATTATCAGAACAAACCTTCACAGAAATGTCTAATCTTTTTTTTAGTTCCTGGTCTTCTACAAAATACCCAAATTGAGGAGCCTATAACTATAAAATTATTCTAGGCACAAAAAGTCGACGTACGTAAATTTACCATAAACAACATTGAAAATATAAATTCTTATCAACAAAGAAAATTCAAAATACCGCAGAAAGACAGTAAAGCCTTAAAAAGATTTAATCAGAGCTCAGAAAATAGGAAAAGCTGATGATTCTTCATTAATTGACTAGTTACTACAAGATTTCCAGGCCGAGTTAAAGTAGCACAGTATATACACATAAATAATACATACATACATGCACACACATATTATATATATATATATATATATATATATATATATATATATATATCTATAATAGGTAAATGTATATAGCTATACATTCATGTATATGTACGTATATATATGCGTAGTATATATACAGTATATATATATATATATATATATATATATATATATATATATATATATATGTATATAATATATATTATAAATATTTAGAGAAAAACGTTGATATTTCCCATAACACCCAGAATTCCATTTCTTACGGCAGAATGATGGCCATGATGGCCTAAGTGGTGAAATATAAATATGAAAATTACAATGGAAGCTAATATGTTTTGCATGATCAAGCAAACTAAAGATCAGTCAGTCATGTAATTAATTTCTAAAGCAGTTTCGACGAACTGTACTGTAATGAACAGGAGAAAAAAAATAAACTGAGCATATCAAGTCCTATAGGGGCGTACAGTAATAAGTGCTATGAGTCAGTGATAATTTGGACGCCGTAAA
>NC_061089.1:58223157-58240657 GCF_015104395.2 Macrobrachium nipponense
CACGTTAGCAGAACGGGAAATCGAACTTCGGACTAGCGAAACGGTAGGCGACCACGTCAACCACTCGTCCAACAAGGAACTTCGCACTCAGGTGATGAATGTGGCAGTGACCACAGACGTTCTTCCCTGAAAGCAACCACAGTTAAATGGAACAGTATTCTTTGTATTTATATGATCTATAAACATAACTATATATATATATATATATATATATATATATATATATATATATATATATTATATATAAAACTGGTTCACTCAAATGTAAATAGATGCCAACAAAAAAGTCATGGGGCTGGCAACCTCACCCACAGAGATTTGCTCAGAAGGCGAAAAACTTTAACCTACTATGAGATTCAGGGCCTCTGTAACACGGTTTTTTCGCAATAACTTTTTATCTATGCATTTCATAAATATAACGCTTATTCAGAATACACATTATATCTACACATAAATTTTGACTGTATTCTGCATTACGTAGGTTGAATAAATTTGGTACTTACAATGTAAAAGTGACTTTTTTTGAAGACGGGCCAACTTACTCAGAGAAAATGTTTCGAACGCACTCGTTACGTCACTTATGACAGCATTTCTTCCCTCTTTCTCGATGAATGATTGGCTATACGTAACAAAGGCTATACCTCTGGCAACAATGGCAAACAAATTTAAATACAAGCAAAGCAGCACACCTTTATGAACAAACCAGCAAAATATGTTAATAAATACAAAAACACTTGATTATTAGTCTAACTCCCAAAATAAGTTTCCTAAGAAATTACAGTCTGCTTTATAGGTCACAATCAGATTGACAAGATGTAGGGAATAGTTGGTAATTTTCAAAAACATAGTAGACAAGCTTGATTTGATAATTGCTATATCCAATGTCAAGCAATTTTTATTTATTGGCTATCTACCTATTTACTGAAAAAAAAAATAGCCGGTACCGTATTTTGGCTTTAAACCTTCACCAATAATTATCGTCAAAATGATAACTTCATGAGGCTCCACCCACTTTGGCCTCGTTATAAATCAGGATAACTCTGAAGGCTACCATGGGCATTGTTGGATTAGAAAATTTAACTTCTGGCTATAAAAACTCATTTCTCGAGTAGTTGTGAGAAGTGTTAAATGATCCTCAAGAATCCCAGCAGTTGGCCTAAACGTTTAATTCATGTATATTACTGCTATACTGTTGCGGCACTACTGCTACAGTAGTATTACTACGCTAGCGCAGATGCCCCACCCACATCTATGTATCGTTCCGCCATTCATAAAGTCTTTGGGTTTCCGAGCCGATGGAACAAGGTGAATGGGTTTCTGTTTAGTGGATGGGCGGCGCAACATTTCGTCAAAAGGTGTTTACTTTGCTTACGTAATGAATGTTATTCGACTCTTGGCTCGTATTCATTGGCCATGGCGTCGGCTAGATAATTTTTACTCTATAAAAATTAAAACTATCGGGTTTAGGTTATTGATAATGCTGACAAAATTTGTGTGGTTGTAAAATATACATATGTCAACTTTCAGCTACATCCGATGCTTTGACAAGGAGCAAAGTCCAAAAAACCGTGTTACAGAGGCCCTGAATCTCATAGTAATTACCTTCACCTCATTCAAAAAGCTAAAGTAATGCGCGCGCGCACACACACACACACACATATATATATATAAATATAAATATATATATATATATATATATATATATATATATATATATATATATATATATATATATATAGATATAATATATATATATATATATATATATATATATATATATATATATATATATATATATATATACTGATAGTCAGGCATGTGAATAACCGTGAAGAATTTTCAAACACGTCAAGACCAAGGACAATACATAACTCCGCCAAAACCGAAAATGAATTGAGTAAGAATTGGGAGAGGAAAGAGATTTTCTAACCGAGCAGGGAAGCCTGACTGCGTTTGAAACAACCAAATTTGTTTATTGTCCATGACGCAGATGCTGTGAGATAGACGAAACATAAATCAGGAATTATGTATGCAGAGCATGGACAGTAATTAATATAAAATACCAGCGTCCATGGCAGGAGAGAGATGCATCTCAAAACATACATTGCTACAATATTGTCGGAGCGTTCCATAGTAAGCAAAATCTATCATTGGCTGATTTGGGTTTTTGTACGATGAAAAAAGGTTATACCTAATAGCGGGTGGTCATGAGAAAAACGAGTCCAAGATTACTGCTCTTTTCATAATTTAACTGCTGAATCATGGATGAACCTCCATTGTAGGAAACTTTCACAAGAGGCTCACTTGCAGCGAGTCGAATCCTCAAAACACACCTGCCAATCACCGCTAAATTGCTTGAGAGAGAGATATATATATATATATATATATATATATATATATAATATATAATATATATATATTATGTATATATATACTTAATATAATATGATATATATATAGATATATATATTATATATATATATGTATAGATACATAATACATTAATTATATATATATATATATTAGCTATATATATATCTAATATATATATACATTAATATGATGTGTAATATACATAATATTGGGTTGGTGTGTGTGTGTGTGTGTAAATTAAGCTACAAATGTCCTTTATTATCCAATTCGCGCTACCTCGGAATTGATATATGTTCATATATGTCAACCGAGGGGGACTTTTTTAGTTCATAATAATATAATAATTTCGTCCTCCCGTGGATTCGAACCCGCAGACACGGGAGGACGAAATTATTATCAATGAAAAGATTCCCCTTCGGTTAACATACAAATATGAAAATATATTAATTCCGAAGTAGAGCTAATTGGATATTAAAGGCAATTTATAGCTTAATGCATGCATATGAATTGCTGTGATGTGATAATATATATATATATATATATATATATATATATATATATATATATATATATATATGTGTGTGTGTGTGTGTGTGTGTGTGTGTGTGTGTGTGTGTGTTTGTGCGTGCGTGTGTGTGTCTGTGTTTGTGTGTGTAATAATCAAAACGTTCACTAAGACTGTGCTATGTAAAATGCTACCAGAATATGACAGGCAGTCATGTCCACCAATAAAAGCTTCGTTCAAAATGATAGCCTAATTGAAAAAAGAACAACAAAAGCATAATTTGATTTACATAAACAACAAAATGAAAAAACTAAATTAAAAACAAGGAAATTGGTTTAAATACACGTTTCTAAAGTAAATTTCAGCACTTATAATAAACGCAGTCAATTTGGATACCCAAGATTGCAAGTAAAATTCTGATATTAATATCTCACAGAGTCCTGAAAATAAACTTAACCAAGATGATGCTTAGTGTTCTGAAAACGTGAAGGAATTTGGCAACAGCTGTAATACAGGAAAAATACCAAAATGAATGAATCACCGGTTCACTGGTCAAGTCAATAGATTTATATTCAATTGAAAATACGAACGCCTGTCCAATGTGAACATTATATGAGAATTGATCTTTAAAGTGAATTTGGATGATTGTAACATGTTGACTGTTGTTTTCTTGGAAGAAATTAACATTTTTGTGGACAAAATAACATGGACGTGGGTTGAATGCTTCAAAAGAGGGGTTAAACTCAGTTCTTGGATTTAAAGTCGATCAAGGTTAGATCACTTCTGGAATAGAACAAGGTAAGGCCACTTTGGGAATGCTAAAGATCTTATACTCGTTGTAAGCAGAAATAATGGCAGTTATTGTTGTGAAAAAGTACAAAAATAAAATCTATGAAGGAGGAATGCTAAAGGAAAGCGGAAAGATATGAAAATATGCGTAGTAGAGTAATCGAAGGAAAGACCGCCAGGTGACATGCGATCGTTCGTCCACCTTGTAAAAGTCCCTTAAGAAAAAAAAAAAAAAAAAGACCATCATCTCCGCGCGTTTCCCCAACGGGGTGTAAATCTTCAGCCCCACCTCCGGCTCCGTGCCTTAGTGTCTCCATATATTTACGCTCCATATACCCACACCCTCACCCTGAAGGAGCTCCCATCCGCCATGTGTTCTTACAAGCGAAGGCTCGCATATGACATCCTGTGGGAGGCTGTAATGCGTGCCAATTAATTACCATCTCTGGCAATTACATAATTCCGAGCCAGGAAGACCCGCTCCAACGAGAGACAACAGCTTCGTAATGATCGCAGCGGCGTAGCGGTGGGCGTATTAACTTGTTCACGATAATGTAAAGCCCTGGAAAGCTTTAAACAACGGCGGCTTTCCAGACCCTCTCTAATTCCCCTAACAGCCGCTCCGTGGTTAGCCATTGGCTCTAATGACCTGATTTATAAGCCTTCTGAGTCTCCGGAACGGCTGGTGTTCCTCGCTGGAATAAGAAAAAAAAATTTTTTTTGTTTTAAAAGGGTTTTAATCGCTTCCTTTGAAGCAGCCACTTAGCTTTAAAGACTTGGAACAATGTTTAATTAGCGAGTTCCTCATCACCTCTTTCAATGACCAACAGCAGCCAGAAGAAACATTTCATATATCAGTCAATAATGGAAAGTTACATTGGCTAAAAAATAGACAGATATGTAATTGTAAGGGGCACAATGCCCTTTTAACTTCTCGAATGTCATGTTAGTAAACAAGTGTTGATTTGGTCTTCAAAAAAGTGAGCAGCAGGCTGCAGGCCTTTTATTTTTGTCTGACGGTAGACTTACGTGTATGCTGTGTGGCTGTATACGGGTATATATTTGCGTCCAACGTCAACCTACTTTAATATTTAAATATAAATTAAACGAAAATGTTACAGAATAAACGCAAGAAAGCCTGACCCCCTATCATAATGGTTAATTCTGTAACGACATGCACACAAGTTACGGGAAGGCTACGATATTCATGTGCCTCAGCGTATAAAACAAATAGTAATAAAGTTAAAAGTAATATGTAACATTATAAGCACCCTTACAACTATTCTGCGCCCCACTTTTGCGTTTGTTGATTAGCACAGTACGTGTGAAATTCAGTCGTCTATATCCCATAGTTTATATAGTTTGTCCAAAAGAGATCAAAGTATTACAAAATCCTAGGATAAGAGGGGGGAGTGGTACATGAAACCTGACCCTTGCATTCGGCACTGCCTTGCAGTTCTAAGTGACGTGGTCATTTCAAGAGCCATTTCCTCATATTTTGCCGAGTGTGTGAATTGACCTTTTCAGAAGAGTAATTATTTTCTCTTATTCCTTCAATATTAATTGAAATGCAATAACGAGTTTGCGGCCTATCTTGGGATATTACAATACTCAACTTGAGTACCCAATTGAGCATGAAAATGTTCCCATGAGGATGTATGAATGTTAGCAATCAGTAAACGAGTGCCACGTACGCACGCACAAAATATATAGGTATATGTATATAATTAATATATATAGTATATATATATAGATATATATATATATATATACATATATATATATATCATACAATATATATATATATATATATATATATATATATATATAAATTAAAATGTCATAAAATGTCATGGATAATAACTTGTATGCATAACATTTTACTACTTCCTCTACGAAAGGAAACAAAAGCAAAAACAAAATGAAGAGGAAAAAGGCAAGGAAGTCTGGGTGACTGTAACATCTCAACTACTTCCATGCTTTTGCTTTACACAGGAACAATAATTTCCTTGTTAATGGAAAAAGGGGTAGATTACATTTCATAAATATCAAAGCTAATTACTCCGTATGCAAACGAGAAGTACAGTGCTATCTGTTTTTTTTACCTCATCTGCATCACCGTCTGATTCTTATAATACCTGTCTACGACACTACTTATTATCCACATGTATGAAAGCACACTTGCCTCATAATGACAGTTATAAAGAAAGGAACTGTTTCCTGAGCAAGCATCCCCACCCACACGATCCTCCAGGACTTCCCCCCCTACCCCACCAGCCCAGTCCTCCGAACGCCCCTCCCCTCCAGCAAATGCACATCTACGCACCAAATTCGTGGTTCAGTCGATGCGTGTCTGGGACAGGCTTCGGTTCGTGTCCGATCATATCTGGGTGTAATTAGTACGGTAATAAAAGAGCTCGCAAGAACAAATTCAGGCAGATACGAAGGGCTTAATGACTCCCTTCAACCAAATACAACACACATTACATAACGGATTTTTGTAGTTCGCAAGAGCCCTTCCATGACATCAGAGCCCGACTTGAACGAGACGCCTTCGCGGGAACCTACAGGCAATCGCATTTTCAGAGAATTGACTCGTTACAGTACTAGAATGTCTCACTTTCAAAGGAGGAGGGGAGGGTAGGGGTGGTGATTTTAACGACGTCTAAATAATCTCTGAGAAACTGAAAATAAAAAGTCATCTCTTTAAATTCTATCAGGAAAACACAACGAAAGGTCTGGAGTTTAAGTAGAATTTTTGACCGTAATTCTGCCGATGATATCATCACTGCCGTAACCAAGTAATCAGGCAGGAAGTTCACTCCGGCAGCAAACCAATTAGTTCAAATACCAATCTACGGTTTAAAAGTCAGCCACTGACATTTATGGTCCTTCCATTAGATGAGAGAAAGAAAATCAAAGGTTATTCCATTTTTCTCATCTGTGTAAATTAGGTATAAATAAGTTAAAAACAAAAGACCGTGATTCCAGGAAAAAGTCCGAAAACGATGTTCATTAGTTCGCTACCTGCTTATGTTGCTCTTTCATTTATTTATTTTTTTAAAGATTGTTTCGGTAGAAAGGAGTATCGATTGCAAGTGTTTGTATCAAATTTAAGCTGGTCACAGTTGTTTGTTAGTTAACGGCACATTTGTTCTTCTTTGTTCCGTTTAATATCTATTATAATGACTCGTAATAACGCGTCAGTTAATGATCGGCAATTATGTCGTTCGTTTTTAAATATCTGGCCGGTTTCATCTCTGGATTCGTATTAGATTAGCGTCATTGCGGAAGAACTAATCAGAGTAGGTTAGGAAACAATGATTCCCCAGGTCCACCGCATGAAAGATAAAAGTCCACTCGCTACGAAAAGTTACTTAATAAGAAGAGGTTCACTGATTGATTTACTGTTTGGTGTGTATATAGTGGTGTCGCAACTTACTCGAGAAGAAAATTGTGACACCGAATCACTGAATACTATCAAAACGATACCCATGTAATATGCGACATCCTCGAAAAAAAAAAATTATTTATAGTATGAGGTGAATAGTACATTCAGACTATCTGCATATCATAAATAAATTACAGATAGATAGATATATATATATACGTGTGTGTGTGTGTATAATTCACAACAAAATCGGTACTTTGGATCTTGAAGCAAATACAAAGTTTATAACTGTGCGAGCGAGCGAGCGCGCGCACGCGCGTGTGTGTGTTGAGAGAGAGAGAGAGAGAGAGAGAGAGAGAGAGAGAGAGAGAGAGAGGGAGAGAGAGAGAGAGGTTACTTAATGATAAATGTAACTTATAATTTACCTTAGCGGCGGAAGCCTACGGGCGGGTAGGCGGCGACGGGGTGGCCGTCGGACTAGGATGGGAATCCTCCACAATATCCTTCGCGTCCTGAGGGAAAGAAAGCCTTGGTATTATCGTCGTCGCGTGTTAGGAGCCCTTGAGTGACGTCCTGGCTGGTCTCAGGCCATGGGCTAATGGCAGGGTGTATTCCATCGTAATGAAAGCTAATCACAGGTCATTACCGAACTATCATCACCTATCCCGTCACTCCTGTTATACCTGAGAGCAAACGTACAATTACGGGTGAAATTATTTGCGATCGTGAGCGACCATAAACGCGATCAAAGGACACCTATCGATAAACGTCCTCTTTATGGGATAACGATTAAATGTTAACGACATGTACATGTAAAGACTGTGCCAATATTATGTACATATATAGTATATATATACTTATGTATATAATACATACATATATATATATATATATATATATATATGTGTGTGTGTGTGTGTGTGTGTGTGTGGTGTGTGTGTGTGTGTAGTGACCCCACCGTTCACATTTGGATGGTGCAATCAGCCCAAGGTGGAGTCATGAATCAGTGTTGTAGCGCTTGGATCACGTCAGCTAGGTCCGTGAATGGCTCCTGCCTACTGCAAACCAGCTCGACCAATTGCAACTTGGTACCAGCATCAACTGGAATCAAGAAAAAGGACGTGAGGCTAGCAGCCTCATTCGTAGAGGTTAGCTGTGGAACCGCAAAACTAAGCCTTACTGACACTACCTCTTCAAAGGAAAAAGATGTGTGATTTTATATATATATATTATCTACAATGACCGATTTTGCCCCACTTTTTTGCATGCAATTTTCGCCGAATGCCTTGAATCTGAAAGGGAAATAAATGAACCCAGGGACGGCAGTAAAAATGAGACTACCGCTAACCTACCATGCCTCTCCGCTGGAACCAGTTCCATTGGCAGTTTTGCAATACTTCAGTTAAAAAGCTAGAGTCAAATAAAAACTCTGTGCGGCTTATAGTTCTACCATTTGCTAATCGCCAAAAACCCTGACGATAATCCACCATGCTCCGTTAGAAAATGCCTGGGCCTTCTAACAAATATCAATCAATATTATTTTTTCTATAACATCCAGCAATCTGGAATAGAATCTCCATATTCATTTTTACAAAAAGCAAAATTGCACAGAATAAACCTCTATTCTTAGAGATCACACCAATCTTGTCTAAAAATCACTACTTCCCCGATTATTCCAATAAAGGCCATTATGTTTTCATCGGACATTTTACGTTACTCAGACGGATTTGTTTCATCTCAAAGAATAAAATAATAAAAATATTGTTGATGAAGGCTTTCCAGGTACAGTCAGTCCACAAAGAATTGGAGTAGTTTCTTAATTCATTATTCGTTATGGAAATATTGCCATATGCAGGTGCCAAAGTCAAAATGCAATAAAAAAAATCAAACGAATATAAATTAGTATTTTTTTTTATCGAATTCCTCGCATATCATCCTGTTTCATCTGGACACGTTGGAAAGCTGTGGGAGTCAAAACTGACGAATACATTAAGAAAAGCTAACTTTCATTAAAGCTTTCTTGGGTTTAGCTTTCTGTAGCTATTCATTTCTTCTAAATAGAAATTAATTAAAATTAGTTTCACGTGTATGGCTAGTCATACTACCATAAGCATATTATAAGTAGCTGAAAGGATAAGAAATATTAAAGGTGACGTACTCGTTTAAGTCTATTTCATATATATACTGCTTTAATCAGGGGTTGCTCTTTGACAGCTACAACAATCATACAGGGTGTAACACGAAATATAAAGTAGCTTTGAACAGAAAATATTTTATAAACATGCATTTTAAGGCTTCTGTTATCGGTGCGGGGAATTTTAAAATAACCGTTATCATTAGAGATGCTCTCACACGATGGAGTTCATAGCGAGAAGTCTGATCGAATCGCCTGAGATGTGGAAGAGAGCGGAGGTGGCGTATAGGAGTGATGGAGGGATTAGGCCGATGTTAATGAAGTATCTCCCAATAAAATTTATTCCTTAGGTTTCGAAGAAAAAAAATGCATGCATCATTGAAACTGTTTCCCTCCCTGTCCGTGGTATTAACTGGCCACCGATAAAAAACAAAACAAAAAGAGTAAGCCTAACTGAATCTCTCATCCATCAAAGATAAGTTTGCTTATTCATTAGACACCTATCAAAGATTTCAAGTGTATTTTTAAAGATCTCTTCCTTTCCATCTAAAGTATTCATCACACAACAGTCATAGGCGTAGAGCTAGTCATGATTCCTGGTTCAGCAATATCGTGACGAGGCGCTAGAATTCAAAATTTACAAATGAATGTTGCTCAGCAACATTTACACTACTGTATTTGTCTTGCTCTCTTGTGGTGCTTCGAGGTTTTCCACCTCTAGGACCATGTTCTAAACTTTGCCGTTCTCTAAACAATTTGATTCATCTATGTATGATTCTCTCCGATACATTAAGCTTTCTTAAAATCTCTCCAACAGGAACTTGCACCGAATGCAGTGCAATAATTGTCTCTCGCTCAGCGAGGGATGGTTCTTAGACCGATAAATGACACATTGACATTAGATTCCCGTGCACATAACAACATCAAAAGCAGTAGAGTGAGGTCGCTTGGTTCACACTGTTAGGTTATCATTTTTGTTTTTGTTTTTAAATTTGATAGCGTTTTGTGAGTTTCAAATGTTTTATGTTAAATTTAACAAATGGAATAGTTCAACTACATTCAACTTAATATTGAAATGATAATGTAAGGACTATGTTTATGCGATACTACTAGTGATAGGTGTCTCCTATCTATTTGGTAATGTATATCAGTGGTTGTGATATGACGTTTTTTATCACTACGTCTCGTTCACGTCAATTTTGCTATATGGAAAATAGTTTTACACAATAACATAACATAATGTTCTAAAGATATCAGTGACTGTTTTTAACGTCATTACACATGATTTCTTCCATCTTTGAAAAGAAAAATAGATAAATAAGGCATGAATCGTGCGTCAGGTAGGTGAACGAAAAATTATGAAACTCTGCCACCAGTTTTTTGAGTGTGTGTACATATGCCCCCGTATATCAACCTTGGAAGCATTTATTATTTGCAAATATTCATAATGAATTTATCTGTTTTCTCAGCGTGATAAACGTTCGTTAATTTCCGAAGGAATAATGTTCACAAAATATTGAATCTGCATACAAATACATAGCACACATAAATTCTCTTGAACTATACCTACATACACAAAAATGTTTAGGCATATGCAAGCAAATACACACATATGTGTGTGTGTGTGTGTGTGTGTGTGTGTGTGTAGTACACAAACAGCGAGAGAGATAGGTGGGCGTATGGATGTAGTAATATAAATTAGATATCCACAGTAAGTACCACTACTGAAACTATGGCTTCAATCTCCAAGGAAAGTGTCCATGAATTATCAGAGGGGGTGGAGTCCCTCCGGAATAATTAGGACCTTGAAACAACACCTCTAAAATATCTACGGTCTACAATATTAGAGCAGCGAAGGGCGACCAGATTTACTACATAATGAAGCGAACAGAAACTATTCTGAGAGACGAAAGAGAAAGAGGTTCAGTTTTTTTAATCCCGTACCGCATCAATAGCTGCCGGAGTTAACAAAGAGATTACCGAAAAGTGCACTAAATCACCGTTACCGGTGGAAGATCGTAATTTACGAAGACTGCTCTGTACATAATAAATAAGTTAAAATGGCGGGCGATAAAAAAAAATAATAAATAAAATCTCTTATTAGTCAAACATTAAAATGATTCATCAAAGGAGTGGCTCTGGAGAGGTAGCGAAGGGAGGTGGCCCACGCCCAGCCGTTAACAACCGGGTTCCAATATTCGTACCTGCATATTGCCGAGCGATGGACGCCTGCTCGGGGTCAATCATCGCTGGCTTGTTTATCCCAACTTATTATTACGTCTTAAATATAATCATCATCTCCCACCTAGTGAAGGCTCGCAGAGCCTCGTCCGATAAGAAAAAAGACAGAGGGCGTGGCCTGACATCACCGTAAAGTAAAATAGTTTATTATGGGACGTTATTTATTTTGGCTTCTTATGCTCTCGGTCTTTGAGGTGTCCCACCTAAGGATGTTTTCGATGGCTCTATTTACATTCAGAAGTGCCTGCGAGAAAACAGCTGGATAAATACTATTTATGATATACCGAAGCACGCACATATTCGACACGGCTCAAAGCACAAAATAATGAAGTTTGACAGGAATTCTAATCTGTTTTAGTACGATCCTCTGAAGTCATGTTTGCCAGTAGCTACTTTGGAACGAAAATAATTATGATCTTAATGGAAAGGCAGGTCGATCTTACTTTCAATTATTTCAGGAATTTCAGGTTATTTTGCATACCGTTACATGCTATATTTTGCTTTTAGGCAATTTCGAAATCAAGAAGCCCAACTGTGTAGCATGACGAACTTCTAATCATTTGCGGGGAGGCAAAACCGTTTTCGGTAACTGAATAAATCGCAAGTCTTCTCTGTACCAAATTTTTTTATCATGCACTCAGAAAATAAACAAACCTCTCGAAATGCTGCTTGTTCAGTGGGAAATTAACTTTGGCCTCGACGCCGAAAGATTTTCTATTCTGGTCAGCTTTTCTTAGCTCATTGACTATTCTGTTTGCAGACACTCGCCCATTTCCAACTGCAGTGTATCGATGCATCTTTCATCTTAACGACACTTAATAAGTTAAATGGCACTTTTTTCCATCTTTCTTTTCATCAAAGGTATCATGAAAAAGATCATTTTTTTTTTTGCGTAATGTCTGAAGTTCATAAATTTTTACTCGCCATCAACACTGCTTATTACTTATAAGGTTACTTTAACATAGAAAGTTCGGCTCGTTTGAAATTTGTTTGGTAAGACAACCTTTTCTTTGCAGTGCTTTCTTTGGCTTTAAGAGCCAACTCTCATTCATTTTTGTGCGTTCTCATGGATTATTTGCTTGTGATTCGAATATTTAGAAACAGACTTTATATGCTTTCATAAACCTGATTATACCCACTTTCTGTCCCCTTTCATTGAGCATTAAAATTTTCCCCATTCATAAATCAATGCACAAGGACTCCATTAATACATAACGGTTCCCGATTCCAGACAAAACTAATTTCGAAGAATTTCTGAGTCCGACAAGGTCTCCACTGGCTTATCTTTAACTTACAAACATTCTTGATGTTTCTTCAAACCCTCCTCCTTTCTCTCAGCATATTTAAAATGGTATCGAGTCTTGCTTATAACATTTATTCTAATTATTTTCTGCTAGGAATTATTATTTAAGGATGGGGAGTAGCTACATTAACAGTGATTGGCAAGAGTAATGACCTTTAACCTCCAAATTTGAATACCACTCGGCCCCACACCTTATTGCCTGCCCCTGTTCGTCTCTCCATTACTGCTCCTGTAACTAGACAGACCTGTCGAGCAAGAAGTATTTTGTATCCTTTGTTTACGCGGTTTCAGATACTATAACATAGTTTGTCGTCTCTTGATTACAAGTGTCGATTGTTTTATTACGGAAACATGTCACTGACCAGACCCTCCGCCAGATGTCACCAAACATCTCTACTTCTACTGCAATTAGTCTGGGAACCCTCATAACCTCATTCAGTATTCAACTTTTGAGTCTGTAAGGTACAATTAACCAGGAACCTTACTCCCACCTGCCTTGCGTCAACGGTGCCCTCTCTAAAAGTCAGAGAAATCTTTTGCCATAGCTCCTCCCACTTCCAAGTCTTATGTCAAGATCTTGCATAAGGTATTCACCCTAACTCCCTGAGTATAAGACTTTGCTTCTCATACCTGTCAATTTAACTTCTAGTTTCTATTCTGACTGCCCTATTTCGTTCGCAGATAATAGTGCTAACACGACCCTTTCTTCACTTCCCGTGGTGTTACTGTCCATCAAAAATCTTTATGTAAAGCCACTCGTGTGCAGATGATTTTACATTTTGCTTCGGTTCTGGATCTTTCTCTGCATTTCTTGATCAATGTTATCGGGAGACATCAAAGCAGAAGGTCTGGCGAATATCTCAAACTGGGAAGAAACCAACTTGGTGCTACATTTCAGTGCTCCCGAGGCCGAGATAAATGTCCACCCGTCTTATTTTTCAGCCTAATGGACTTTCAAAGAGAACCCTAATATCAAAGAGAACCCTAATAATCATTATCACGACATACTTTAGCGGGTAAACACATGACTACATACCTGGCACCTAACTTGTTAGCGATTTGTCAGAAACTGTTCATTTTCATTCGTTTCATAGGCCTACATCATACTGTCGGTCTTTGGCGAAAACCGCACAGTAGCCTATATTAGTCATACTATCATCACCTCCACTGTTAACACAGTCATCATCATCATCATCATTATCACAATCATTTCTTCTTCAAAAACCATGCATCACAATCATTATCACTACCAACCCTAATTAAATCCAAACCCGGCAAATTAATAAAGGCACTTCTTGTACCAAAGACATAAATCTTAATTAGTATTCCAATCTCACAATCGAGAGAGAGAGAGAGAGAGAGAGAGAGAGAGAGAGAGAGTGATTAATGATGGCAAGTGTCTGTACCTGATGCACGCAACAACCATTTACGCGGTCATTAGGCAAGGCGTCCTGGAGCTCATACGGGTATTGATTCCAGAGATATAAAAAAAGGAGAGAGAAACTTGAATTAACATGAGGTTTATAAGGCTTTACAATCAGCGCAATGAACGAAAATACGACACAACGACGACTTCTAATTTAGCAACCTGTGCTGCTGTATCGGCAAAGAGTGAATTCGAATTTTGTGGTCATTAGGACGACGAAACGATAGCATTCGTTCTTTAACGAAGAACACTATTTTTCATGTTTTCTTGTTTTTTATTCAAATTACTGGAGTTTAAACGAAGAGTGTCTAGCAAAAGATATTATGATATCGTTTACTGAAGTATGAAGCATAAACAAATCGATGGGAAATAGTTAATGGAACTACTAATAAAAGTATTAGACATTGCGTTCTATATCACGTGATGTAAGCACACATGTCGAATAATAAAATATAGACCTAATATACAGTATACATATAATCATGCTTGCATGATACAGCTGAATGTGACATGTGTAAGCATAAGTGTATATCCATGCGCAGAATATAATCTTAAGACTGGCACAATGTGCCAAATAATGCGGACTAGAGACCACACCAGGTGTCATCAAAATCGGACCAAAATACAAAAAGGGAATAATGATATTCCCAGAAACATAACCATTTGTAGTAGTAATAATAATAATAATAATAATAATAATAATAATAATAATAATAATAATAATAATAATAATAATAATAATAATAATAATAATAATGACTCCAAAGAACTTTCGCCAAACTGTTCAGTACTCACCATCAATCTGACATTATTATTATTATTATTATTATTATTATTATTATTATTATTATTATTATTATTATGACGTTGATAATGGAGACGATGATTTTATTATTAATTATATATATATATATATATATATATATATATATATATATATATATATATATATATATATATATATATATATATATATAAAGTCAGCGAGAGCAACCTCAGTAGTTATCATCGGCGTCATTATGATTTAGCAGTCCAAGAGTCCCATCGACGTCAGGGAGCTGGCTATGGCCACAGAGGAAGCTTCAGCTTTCCCATCAAAGCCCAGCATTTTAAATCCTCCCTTTCAATGAGAGACAGTAGAACCGTCTGTTCGTCAAAGACAGCCACACACAATGCAACGTAAATCACGATACTTGAAACGGAAAAAACATTTCGAGTTGAAATAACAAAGGTTAGCCAAAAGCTCTGCTTCCGGTTAGCTGTAAACACCATTGTCTGTTGAACGAGAACTGCTCCAGGGCTTTGTTGGCATTATGTTATGAAGTTGAATAACTGGACCTCTGGTCTTACAGACATAACAACAACAACAACAACAAAGATAGGATTAGGTCCAACTGAATTCTAATAGCTAGGAGGAATTCTAGCAACACAAACATATGAGCAACACACACGTGATGTACAAGTGCGCAATCACGAACACATTCACGCAAACACACGCGCACTCACGTACATGCATACATACATACATACATACACACACACACACACACACACACACACATATATATATATATATATATATATATATATATATATATATTTATATATGTATGTATGTACTTAGTCGTTTGTTTGAGGTTTGTGAGCGCCCCTGCACGAGTGCATAAGTAACTTCTAATAAGAAACAGGACACTAAAGAGATCTCCAGTAACATAAAAATAGCAGAATGGTGGTAGCGTAAAAGAGAAAATGATAATGGAAGAAATATATGGAAGGAGCAACAATATTCCTAAATCATATCATTTTCTAGAGCATCGAAATTTAAAGCTTTTATAAATATGATTATGGACGGGGAGCGCCATTTACCTCATAGCCTATATAGCCAATTAAAGACTCTCTCTCTCTCTCTCTCTCTCTCTCTCTCTCTCTCCTCTCTCTCTCTCTCTCTCTTACAGAGATCCCAGCACTAGAAGGAGATCCCAGCACTAGATAATACGACGAAGGCGCAGATGTTTGAGGCGGACGTGGTGGATCCGCTATCAAAAGCCGATTGTTACCAACGAGAACTTTTGATTGTTGTATAATGATGTTTATAACTGATGTTGCTGTCGGTGATTTTGGTAGCGATTGTCGCGTATTGTTGCAGAAGCGGGAGGATTAACGACTTGGCCTTGTCTGCGCATGTACAGCATAAACATATATCGAGGTACAATTATTTACCGCATGCAAAAACGCAAGTTCACGAGCAAGCAATCAGTCAATCAATTATAATACATACAGAAATATATATATATATATATATATATATATATATATATATATATCATTATATATTATAATATATATATACATATATATATATATGTGTGTGTGTGTGTGTGCGTGTGTGTGTGTTTGTGTGTATAACATTCGCCTTTTTCCCTTAGAGGTAGTTGTTTAGGAAGGTCTTAAGGTAGGTTTACACCCACGCACTTTTGTATTGCGGGCTGTTACGGCGTGGGACCGTAAGAAACCGCATGAAAATTGACGCGGTGGGGAGAAAAAATGACCATTATTGGGCGGCGTGGCGCGGACCCATGCGGTGTGTTACGGGCATGTTACAGCGTGTTGTTTGGTGTCTAGCGGAGTGTTGCGGCGTTGGTGCGGTTTTATGGTCGTCCTTGCTATGCCAGGGCACGCGCTCTTGCGGCTTTGTTACTCCGTGTAGCGGTGTGTTGCGGGTGGCTTGCGGTGTTGTTGCAGAGTAATAATAACATAATTCACAATAATGAGACAAATGAGAAGCAAATGATGGACATAACAAAAATACTTATACTAAAACATGTAAAGCATAGAAAGTAAGAAAATGAACATGAAAAGCATAGAAATAAGAAAATGAACATGAAAAGCATAGAATGTAAGAAAATGAACATGAAAAGCATAGAAAGTAAGAACATGAACATGAAAAGCATAGAATGTAAGAAAATGAACATGAAAAGCATAGAAATAAGAAAATGAACATGAAAAGCATAGAAAGTAAGAACATGAACATGAAAAGCATAGAATGTAAGAAAATGAACATGAAAAGCATAGAAATAAGAAAATGAACATGAAAAGCATAGAATGTAAGAAAATGAACATGAAAAGCATAGAATGTAAGAAAATGAACATGAAAAGCATAGAAAGTAAGAAAATGAACAGGAAAATCATAGAATGTAAGAAAATGAACTTGAAAAGCATAGAAAGTAAGAAAATGAACATGAAAAGCACAGACTGTAAGAAAATGAACATGAAAAGTATAGAATGTAAGAAAATGAAATTGGGACTTGGTTTATACCATAACATTTTCAACTGTAAAT
>NC_061089.1:58245657-58248157 GCF_015104395.2 Macrobrachium nipponense
AATTATTAAAAATATTTCCTGGAGAGGATCGTCCCTTCTCGCCGACTATTTAAATTTCCCTCTTTCAAAAACCAACTGTATTACAACTACAGTTGCTTCCCCACTATGGAAACATCACCATTTTGTTCATCACATGAGCACTCACAAGGAGGACAAATGAAAGCAGAACTCCGGTAGTGAAGTTAACCAAAGGACAGATCTCCAGCAGGACGCCCTAATGAAGACAAGAACTTCAGTTTCCCGACCAAACTTGACAAGAACTTCGACCGATCTCCTACAAGTTGTTGTCCTGTGAGGACCTTGTACAGTTTAATAGCTATTAGCATTCTCACCACCAGTGCCTGGAGTAGGCCCGGATACACTAACCTAATTCTTCATTATCCCTCAGGTTATTTTTCTTCTTGTTACTTTCATTGAATCTGATGAAGAGGTGGCTTTATTTTCCTGACAACATTTTCCATGGTAGTTTGAACTTGTATCAAAATTGTTTGGATACTTAACTCTAAAAATCATTATTGATAACATTTTCAAATTGGTCGTTTTACACACTCTCATTGTTATCTATGGCGAATCACTGTGCCATGACCGGAGATGATGAGTTAATAAGCCACAGTTGTGTATGATACATGTTTTTTGTATATGATAAAAATGCAGTCTGATATTCATAATTGTGCATTATAAACACTCAATGTTGATAATGCATATAATATATATATATATATATATATATATATATATATATATATATATATATATATATATATATGCAATATAATAGCCACATTGCCCTCTTAACTTCTTGAATTCTTTGCTCTTTTTTGGATACGCTTGTCACTACAAAGCCTGAAGATCCAAGTTCAAAGAAATTTGAAGAGGAAATTGTGCTGTCCGGACCTGGGAAACGAATCCAGGTCCAATAATCACAAAGGGGTCACGTTGCCAACCTGGCCACAAGAAGGATTAAAAGTCTACTCGCTCTCATACATACATATACCTGACGTTTTTCTTCTTCAAATTTCTAAGAACTTAGATCTTCAGGCTTTGTAGTGACAAGCGTATCCAAAAAAAGAGCAAAGAATTCAAGAAGTTAAGAGGACACTGTGGCTATTACAATTGCATATGCATCTGGTAAAGAAGTGACCAGTAGATTCTACATATATATATACATATATTATATATATATACATATACATATATATATATGTATGTATGTATGTATATACATATGTATATATATATTTATATATAAATATAATATACTGATACTTATGCAGATATATAAACACACAAATGCATTTTCTTTTATCTGTATGCAATATCCATTATCCTTTCCTTAGTGTATATATATATATATATATATATATATATATATATATATATATATATATATATATATATATATTATATGCACAGTAAAGGATAATGGAGTGCTTCGCAAAAACCTTGGTTTTATTCACAACTTGACTCGTACAACGAAAGAATCCCTGAAGATCCTTGTGTCAAAAGCATGCAATTAAGTTAATAACAATGCTGCAGTATATATGAAAACAGGGTAAAACAACAATTTGCGCAAAGCAAATATGTTCACAATGTTTGTTTGTCTTGCTAAAAAGAAATTATAAGATTACCATTATTACTATTAATATAATTTTAATCATAATAGAGAGATCCATTAGTAACGAGCAGAAATTTCTAAATAAGCAAGCAAAATTAATATAAAATCTTCCAAATGAAAAACAAAAATGGAACATTCCATATCATAGAATAAGAGGAAAATAAATGAGAAAAATTTAGGCAGATTGTAACGGATTCTTGTAAGACAGCCTAAAAAGAAATAAAAATAGAGTTTTCGCGAAAAAGAATATGAAATGGACCTCACCAGATAACCCACCCTCCCCCTAAAAAGATTCGGGAAGAATGGCGGTAGGAAATCATTAGTAATATGCTTCCTAGAGGGAAAAATTGGGGAGGGGGAGAGGGGGAGGGGAGCGAGAGAGAGAAAGAGAGAGAGAGAGAGTGGGGAGGGGAGATGTAATTCTATTCCCCTTGTACATCAAACGATTTCATCCAATTATATCCTCATTGTTTGGGTTTGGGATTAGAGAGGAAAAGAGGACACACGGCGTCGCAATTTATTCTCGAGTCGGCGAAAGTTTGTATAACAATGAAGAATCATTTTCTTTCTTTCTTCTCACCTTCCTCTTTTCCTCATTCACTCCTCATTTCTCTTTATGATGATGATGATGACGATGCGCCCCAACCCACCCAGACCCTCCGTTTTCTTTTTTCCTGTGTTCTCTCTCTCTCTCTCTTCTCTCTCTCTCTCTCTCTCTCTCTCTCTCTCTAATCCCCTTATCCAACGATCTCTGATGAGGCCTTGTCCATTTGTACTATCATTATGTGTTTCATGTTTTAACCTTTTATAGAGAAAGATAGAGAAATCTGTATTTTCATAAAGGGATTGAGCTTCTCACCGATACATACAGATACAATGACATTA
>NC_061089.1:58253157-58260657 GCF_015104395.2 Macrobrachium nipponense
TAATCTTTCTTTTGCAGTATGCACTTCTTCCTCCTTCCTCGACGACGACCTGTTTTGACAGGCGAAATGAATTATGGAAATGATCAGCCTTCATCTCGTCCTCATCATCTTCCTCCTAGTCTCCTTCGGCCTCCTCCTCCTCCTCCTCCTCCTGCTCCTCATTTCCCATGACTCGACTCTCATGGATCATGAAGATGATTATGATGATCATTATGATAATGAAGCCAAATCCTCCCGAGAGGTTTTCAGTGTCTTAATGAGAAGGTGGAAGTGGCACAAAAGATGCTCTTCTCCAGCCGTGTTAAAAAGGACACTGACTGTTATTTCTCCCTTTTTAGCTCTGCTTTTTTTATAATTACCAAACTCACTTCTCTCGCGAGATGATACGCGATTTATATTCCACTCAAATTTAGAGAGCGTCTTCTTTAACAAATAAAGAAACCTCGGGTGTAATGGAAAAACGCCACACCTCACTTTGAAAAATAAGAAGAAAGAGTTATTCAACATTTTCAGGAATGAAATAAAAAACGACACATTCGTGTTGGAAAGAAAAAAAAAATGTATTCTCAAACAAGAAAAGGACAAGTATTATTTTCACGCACAGGAACTGACTTTCGTCACACTGGCTAAGGAAACAAAAACGAAAATCCTTTCCAAAGAAAAGAAAAAATATCCAATATTTTTAAATGTGCTCAAATTGATATTTCGCTTTAGTCATTCGTCCCTTTCCAAACATTGCTTTCAAAATTAAAGCCACATCACCAATATTACGAGAAATACTAAAATATGCAGGACTTACATAACAGAATGTACCCTGGAAGGAAGCACTGGTACAAAGGAATCGATACAGAGCTCCTGAGGAATAATAAGAACGATAAAGAATAAATCAGCGACACAGGAATCTATGAAATATTCAAATGAATTACTGAACAAAGGATTTAATTATGAACACTCGCTTTCTAGTTCTGCACACATATACTACACATAATTCAGGACAAATACAAAGCTTGCAAATAACAAAACACATATACGAGACATACGGGCAAATGCACGCACACGCACACATACACACACACACACACACACACACACACACACATATATATATATATATGATATATATATATATATATATATATATAGATATATATATATATATACATGTATATATGTATATATATGTATTATATATATATATATATATATATATATACATGTATATATGTATATGTATGTTATATATATTATATATATGCTATGCGCATATATATATATATATATATATGTATGCGCATATATATATAAGATATATATATATATGTATATATATATATATATATATATATATATATAGTATATATTATCATACACCACTAATATCAACCGGACACGAAAAAAATCCCAGAACAGAATACATCAGTCACAGCCAAAAATTCAGCAGGCTGAACAAAGAAAAGGGAAAAGAGAAAAAGAGAGTCAGATTTTTGCAATAAAGTGAGGAGGAGATTGTCCGTTCCGCGCCACCTCGATAAAAGAGGGACTCTCTTCTCTCCAATATTTACCTTCGGAGACGGCCGCTTGCTTATGTTTCCGGGGGGGGATTGAAGCATGTTGTGAGAGGAAACATTCTATCTCTCTCTCTCTCTCTCTCTCTCTCTCTCTCTGTAAAGATTTTATCCTCAGCCACCATCAGCTGGCTGACTGGACTGTGAATAAGCGTTGACACGTGACTGCCAATAAGTGTTGCGAAGGATTGGTCAAAGAAGCTGATTGGAAGCTTCGAATCAGTGACTCAAGTGTTAATAAGGAGCTGAGAATCAGTATTGATAATCTTTGATTCGGTGTTGATAAGCTTTATATTAGTGTCTATAGGGAGCTGTTAATAAGCGTTCACGAGGAATCGTGATTCAGAGATAAGCTTTGAATTACTGTTAATAAGGAGCTGTGGATTAGTCTTGGTAGATTAATGTAAGGAGATTTGAATAAATGTGAAAAGGGACTGTGGAGCATTAATGATAAAAACGGTGAATTCGTGTTTACAAGGAACTTAAATCAGTGTTCATAATTTTATTGGCGTTGATTAGCAGCTGAGAGCGAGTACTGATTAAGAACTGCGAAGCAGTGTTCACACAGATGTGGACTGATGCTAATAAGAAGCTGGAAATCATTGTTGATAACCTGTGCATCAGTGTTAATAAGATGTCGGTGAGGGCTATGCATCAGCCTTGATAAAGCGGTTGTAAAGCAGCGTTGATAAAGAGCTCTGGATCATGTTGATAACGAGTTGTAAATTTCTTCAGATAAAAGCAGTTATGAATTAGCGTTAATAAACTGTGGCTTAGTGCTCATTGGAAGATGAGAATCAATGATGGTAATAAGCGATGAATCAGTGATAATAACACTCCAAGAATCAAGGCTGATAATGATCTGCATCGGGGTGCTCCCGTAGCTGCAATTTAGTGTTGGTAAGGACCTGCAAATCTGCAATGATAAAAATTTACTTCTTTTGCTAAATTTAGTCACGAACAGTACTTCATAAAATCGCATCTGAAGCAATACGAAACAAACATAATCAAAATCATACATCTTGATAGAGAGAGAGAGAGAGAGAGAGAGAGAGAGAGAGAGAGAGAGAGAGAGAGAGAGAGATTCCCAAATATCAAGGAGCTTCGAAGCAGTCTATCTCACGACAGAATCACGAATATCCTCGCTATCTTGGCCATAATTCCAGCAGCCCTTCCATTCACACTTGTACTGCGTAATGGCGTAACACAGTTATACGATATCGATTAAAGCTGCAAGTTCCCAAGTGCGAATTGCGGAGTAAAGGAATTCAATTACAGTTGCATCAAACGGTATATTATTATGGCGATTATTGTGCATATATCATTATTACTCTATCATTTGTGAAGGAACTTGTACACAGTGAATGGAATTAGTGTCATCTATCTTCAGTGAATAATGAAGAGGATATGAAAATGTAATTGCCTATTTTATTTATGTTTTATTATGAAAATATAATTATCTATTCTTTTCATGCTTTTGAGTGCACTGATCATCTTCGTTTCTACACTGTCGATGAACAAAGCTCTTGATTTTAACTTCATTCCACGCTAGTATGTAAACCCATTTTATCAGAGTATAAAGTGTAAAAAATATAGACTATTGCCATTTTAAAGCACTCACCTTACCACAATAACCTTCGCTTTTCATAGCAATAACGAAAAACTTGTCAGTTATTCAATAGTATGATTGATTTACAGCTCGTGTAAAAAGCACTGGACGGTAAATTCCTTATGGAATGCATGTTATATTCAAGAAACCTGTCAGTCCAGTGGGGAGAGAGAGAGAGAGAGAGAGAGAGAGAGAGAGAGAGAATTCAAGATGGCGTTGGAGAGAGAGGCTTGACCGCGTCTTCATTACTTTGATAAAAATGTGAGCTCAATATCAAACTATATTCCCATATGGTATTGTAAGTGTGAGACATAAGAGACATTTTTGAGCAATTAGCATTAAAACATTATATATGACACAGCTCAATTATAAGGTTGCCTACTGTATCCAGAAAACGTGTCATTTATCTATCAATCTTATGCATATGAGGGCCATGTAAGAGCAAAAATTTATATCGAATTCGGAGAAGCTTAATTGAACAATTTACTTGAAGTCACTCAAAGTATAGATACGCAATACTGAAAATATTGCCAATAAGCAAGTTCTGTTAAATACTACTATGTTCCTGTCGAACTAAGCAGTGAGTAAGGTACCTGATTGTTAGTCCACAGTGGCGGGTTGCATCCACAGTGAAGAAGGGCATGGGGCTAGCAGCCACATTCCAGATGACTTGCGTGATATATATGTAAATATATATATATATATATATATATATATATACATGTAATGGATATACTACTACATATATTGTATATATAGTCATATATTTAGGTCAATAATATATGCATATATATATATAGATATATATATATATAGATATATATATAGAAATATGATAAAACGCCTTTACGTTCAAGTCATTATATAAGATGAAATTTCACAGTAATGGAAATGTAAATCTATATTAGTTATAATACAAGGAAACCTTGGCATGCTGATCAGCTGGCTGAAAGAAGTCGACTGATTTTCAAGCGGACTGAAGCTTCTTGTTCAAGACCTGATCTAAGCCAGATACAAACTACTGTACTTTTCTAACCGATCCATTTGGAAAAAAAATCTGGAAAACGGGAATGTTTCTTTCAAGCAAGAAATACGTGTTCCAGTCATTAACAGGTAGGGAACAGATGACTGGAATAGATATTCAAGTCAATAAGAGATTTCTTTATAAACTTTCTATTTATTTTATTTTATTTATTTATTTATTTTTTTGCATCTTCACACACCTCAAAGTATTTCTAATACCGTCAGATTTTAAAAAATGGCATTAACAATTATAAAGAAACTTCTTCTAAGCTTTCAGGAAATCAAATCAAATTGAGTCAAGTAATAGCAGTGAAGTTTTGTATACGATATTCCATACCTTGTTAAAACTCGATTTTACTTATAGTATTAAACAACTGGTCTGCCTTTTGGCCAATAAATAACAACTAAGACTATTTTCGTGATTGCCCTGACTATCCAGAACGCACATTGTACGAGATTATAGTTAAGTTCAACGGGTACAACAAAAAATTGTCAGGTTCGGTTCGTCTTGAACAATATCCAGTAAGTGCTTCTTCAAATGATCTACTAGACGATCTTGATAATGGTTAAGATATTTACCCCTCCGTTTCATGAAGTTAAAGAAATGCAGTATCAATGAATAAATACGTTACAAAAATATGCAGTTTTTGCATAAGAGGTAGAGCAACAATTCTGAAATATTCATTTTATATGTGCGTATATATATGATATATATATATATATATATATCTATATATATATAATATATATGAAATTGTAATAGACACAATGCCCTCTTAACTTTTTTTTGGGGGGATATGCTTGTCACTCTAGAGCCTTGAGCTCCAACTTCAAAGAAATTTGTGGCTATTACAATTTCATATGTATCTGGTAAAATGACCAGTAGATTGTACACACACACACACACACACACACACACACACACACACACACACACACACACACATATATATATATATATATAATATATATATATATATATATATATATATATATATGCGTTAACTGTCAAGTTTTTGAGTAAGAAATAATTTCACAAATTTGTATATTCATTTCAATTTATTCTCTATCGCAAGCTTTCCAGCAAGAGCGACTAAGCCTCCCCCTGTAGCGGATGCTGGCCATCACTCTCAAAGCTATAATAGTTGGAAATGGGAAGCTTATTGTATTACCATCCCCCAAAAAAATGTGTCAATCTAAGCCTTTCTGTCCAGTTGGCTTAAGCCATAGAACTAGCCTGGTCTCCTGTGATACCGCGACACCCGGATTCAATGCTTTTGGAGAACCAAGGAGGGCTGGGTAGGGGTGTAGGTGGGTGGAACCGGGAGGAACAGTCTTGTATAGACAACGGCATATATCCACATAGGGATTATTAGGGATTAATACTGTGATCGAGGAGTAAATGGGTACAGAGCAATTTTGTATATATATATATATATATATATATATATATATATATATATATATATATATATATATCAAGTACTAATAGTCTTGCGTTGTATCAGATTTTACCTTTTAAGAAGCTGATGAGACAAATATATGAAAAGTAAATAAGAAGGAAAGAAAAAACTGATTCGTAATCGTACTAAGCTTGAGAACATGGACCATGGTCTAAGGGACCTTAGACCATGGCCATGTCACTGGCAGACGGCAGTCAACCATGCGTCGTAGCAAGTAACGGACGTTGAAGGGCTGATTAGCGCTGTGCATTTCAGTCCTGTCCTTTGGAACGCGTCCAGTCGTTGCTATAATCATTTATTCAAAAAGCATGGACGGGTATATCATATATTTCATAAAGCAATACGGTAAAATTACGTTCTGAAACGAGGTTAGATTTCTACCTGTATCCGCAATTTAAGAATATCGAGCAAGAACCAACCATTACCTTTTCTTTTGTGATATGACTACATAACTGGATGAATATACGTGTTATTATGATAATGGATCATATACAGTATATTTTTTGGATTATGCCTGCGATAACAAGGATACCTGGAGTTGTGAAAAATACCATTGATATATATATATATATATAAATATAAAACAAATATATATATATATATATATATATATATATATATATATATATATATATATACACATTTACACACACAACACACATTTACACACACACACACACCACACACACACACACACACACACATATATATTATATATATATTATATATCTAATGATCAATAACTTGATCACGAAGTTATTATAAAACGTGATGCTATGTATAAATAAAGGTTTTTTTTGCCACGAAGGAAAAAAATGAAAAAACGAGTTGGGCCGAGTACTTTCGGTCCTATTCGGACCCTTTACTGAGGCATACTGATTTTACAAAGAACACCATAGTCAAAAGAAGGCTTAATATACAAACTGACACTACCAAATTAGCCATAAGGGCGATTTTCACTCTACAGAGAGGAGGAGGAGTCATAGGCTAGCCACACCTTGAAGGATACCCGCGGTAAACAAGTGATTCTTCCAGAAAAAACAGTACATTTTGAAAACAACACGGGAGCATATACAATTTAATATCATGAATTTTTACACAAACTTTCCAACCCAAGCAAAAAATTATTATTATTAATGAAAAGACGAAAGAAAATATAAATATATATATATATATCGAACAAGAGAAAGAGGGAGAGAAAATATCGAACCAGAGAGAGAGAGAGAGAGAGATGAGAAGGGAGAGAGAGAGAGAGAGAGAGAGAGAGAGAAAGACAGAGGAGAGAGAGGAGAGAGAGAGAGAGAGAGAAAGACCAGAGAGAGAGAGAGAGAAAAAGACAGAGAGAGAGAGAGAGAGAGAGAGAGAGAATTAATAACTATATACATGTGGGACTAATTTATTAGTTGTTCATTTATTTTGAGGTCCTTCATAAACATCTTACAAATTAAATGGGTCCAAATGGTACATTCCCAGACTAGATTTAGGTTGTTTTTATTAGTGATTTGTATAATTGCCGATTCCAGTAAATTTCTTGAAACATAATCATTAGATCTAGCAATTACCGAGGCATCACCCCAATTAATACAATGAGATTTTTCACTCAGATGGATAAACAGTGCATTTGAAGTCTGGGCTGTTCTAACTGAATACATATGCTGCTTAACCCGAACACATAAATTCTTACTAGACTGACCAACGTAAAACGATGGGCAATCCTTACAAGGAATTTTGTAAATGATGTTGTTATTTGTTACGGGACTATTCTTAATTAGCATATCTTTAATGGTATTGTTATAAGAGAACACTACATTAACATTAAATGATTTAAATATTGATTTTA
>NC_061089.1:58265657-58345657 GCF_015104395.2 Macrobrachium nipponense
ATACGCAACAAAAAATGAAATCAAATAACATGCAGCGAATCCCATCTCCAAGATCCATGCAGAAAAAATGAAAAACCTGGAAAACGATGAAGAACGATCTTGAAATTCAGCAAGCAAACTACCTAAATTAAAAGCCGCGTGAAGTGAATTCTCGCTGTATTCCGCAAGAAGAAATTGAGATGATTCTTTGTTTTGTTTGTTTGTTAACTAGGAAGAGGGGTTGGGGGCTCACACACACCCACACACACACACACTCTCTCTCTCCGCTCTTCCCCTCTTCTCCTTCTCTTCCTCGCTCCCTCTATTCTTTCTTTCTTTCCTAATTAATAGATAAGAATTTTAAATAAAACTAAGAATATATATAATAAATCATTATATATAAGAATATAAATGAACATTGAAAAAAATTTTATACAAAATACATACATGTATGGGTCTATTTCTCGGTCATTTAAATACACCAAAATTGACCCCTGGGCACCATGTAAGCCTATTTCAAGACTTCATTGAAGCTATGTTATTCTCCTTCAGAATTTTCTTATGGTGGATCTTATGCCATCTATACAAAGAGAGAAAAGGGACCCAGGCCATAAAAGCCACGCAAAAATTCGAGGCTTATTTGGCGAAAATAATGTTCAGAATGAAGACGTTAGGCCTAGGCTACATGGCGGGATCTGACCGCACAATGAGAGGAATTCTGTTGCCTTCTTATTTCGCAAGTGTGTGTATTTACTGGCCTTCCATTTCGGAAGCCTATAGAGTCACACATCCGTTGATTGACGGTTGTTAGATGTCTAGAGTCACATTTTATTCACAAAGCTTTATTTCGATGCTTACGGTTAAAATCGTATTTTTCATAATCAATTGCCCAATAATTTAAGTTATTTTAATTTTGTAATATCACATTCATTCATTCCACTATTATTATTTACGTTATTTCATAAGTATAATATCATTACTTTTCCATTGATATTGTTTCCGTTATTTCCTCAAGCAATATAATTTGGCAAAGTGAAATCACAACTCTAAATTGATAGCTTTTTGTTGAAATGTAGCACGTCTTAATAACCGCAAGCAAGGAATGATTTATGTATTTGTATGTATATATATATATATATATATATATATATATATATATATATATATATATATATATATCTTGCATTACCCAACATGGAATAAAAAAACTGTAAAAGGTTTTCTTTTTTGCAACCAATATCTCTTCATACGTGACCAACAACGGCTTGAATATCTCATGCAATCCTAGCCTGTTCGTTTTCGTCATCCAATTTCATTTTAAAAGTTTTAAAAGTTAGTTCGATATGCATTCCACCTGGGCGGAATAAAACGATAAATCATCATCTAATCTACCGTTTCAAATATAGCCAAAATACCTTAATAGGAAAGCAGTCGCACGGACGGATGGATATAAGTGCATGTATATTCAAAACCACCATTTACATACAAACAAACTACAAGCAGGGTTGGCAAAAGCCTTCGTCCATACCCGGGGAGGGGCCCAGCCACCTTCGTCTCCTCCGGGGGCCCACCCCCCACCAGAGGCTCTGCATGGATGTTTGGAAATGTTCCGCCCTTTTCCGTTACGCATCGCGCGATCCCCTCCCGGGTATCTACATATCAAGTACTTTTAACTCGGGGCAGAGCAAAATCCCAGATTAAATACAGGGATCTTTAAAGCCATTTGAATAATCCTTCAAGGGATGGATTACTCACATAACAGAGGCCGGCGACCATCGGAAAAGCAGTTTTTTTTTTTTTCTTTTTTCTTGAGAGAGAGAGAACGCGAGGTAGGTTTTAGGCATAGTATGTAATCCAACATTCCGCATCTGAAATTCCTCATCGAATTGCTAAATGACGACTGAATCATTCAAGCAATTTGCTACGTCAATTACGATTCCTGAAATTAAAGTAGAGCGTTGCTTCTTTGGGCTTAATGTATCTAATTAACTAAATATTCTGCTGTCTTTGTGTATACGTTCGCTTTGCCTTATCTCAATGCCCAACACTAAGATTATTCCGCAAAATATAAGATTATGGCACAAAAGATTATTGCATAAAATGGGGATTATTGAAAAAACATAAAGCGCCACTTATAGGATCTATATCATTGTCTTAATTTTATTGTGCAATATGTGTCTCCCCCTACAAGGCTCCATATTATTGCTCAGTATCGTCAGTCGAGCGAAGGATTTCAGAGACATTATGACGGACACTTATGTTGATTTAATCGGAATTGCAATAAGCTGCTGCATATCTCTCGTAGCCTCTGGGTATTTTTCGTTATGCTTCTTCAACAAGACCTCACAGGCGCTGTCTTTCTTTTTATGTCACTGCATCCTTGCTTTTAACCCGCCATAGTACAGGTAAATCCTTGTACAGTTGTATGATTTCCAGAAGGAATTGTAGATTATCCTTCTTGCCTGACATTTCGACGGTATGAAGGCAGGAAGCACACTGACAGGATATTTCGCAATGTTACCCTCGCACTAATAAATATCAGACTCTTTTTGATGTCTTCAATATATTGTCATTCTTCAATGCTATCCCTACGCTTTCAGTTATATTGTACAGTACAAAACAGAATATTGTAATAAATATAAGATTATTACACAAAATATAAGATTATAGCACAAAATTAAGATAATTGAAAAAACATAAGATTATTGCATAAAACACCTCTTAGATCTCATTTATCTTGCTCAACTAGAGAGAGAGAGAGAGAGAGAGAGAGAGAGAGAGAGAGAGAGAGAGAGAGATCACAAGGAAACATGACAATTCCGATGTTTGTACACCCTTAACAAGACATGAACAGCATCGTGGAAGAAATTCTGATCTCTAAATTTATTGTATTGTGTAAGGTAAAGGAATATGTAATTGTGTGACTCAGAGGCATGAGTCGCGAAAACCTCAGCATTGAATAACGAAGTAGAGGAAGAGAGAAAAGTATGAATAAATAGAAAATTCAGCTGAAGTGAATGATTTACAAACATCGATAATCAACTTACAAAATAATGCATTAGCGTATCAATTAACTATAGGAAATTAATAGTTCTGAATCATCGCATAGCTTCTCGTGGTGCAATTGGCTAATAATGAAATTTAATTTGACGCCTGAGAGTTTTCAGCAGAATAGATTCTCTTCCTACGATCGTCATCGGTTTCATAATCTTAAGAGTGATTCTCTTAAGGCCATCCGAGTGAAGCCTGCAAGTCAAACATTCCCACTGTTAAATCAAAGTATTATAATGCTTAGCTTGAGCTCCACAAGCGCGTACGCAAGCACGCAAGCAGTTACGCGTAAAATGAGTATTCAGCAAGCAGGCACCTATGAATATAAATAAGATAACCTCATCAGACTTAAATTTCAGAAGTATTTTTTATTTCTAATGCAGAGATTCATAGAAAATGCAACACAACGGATATATATATATATATATATATATATATATATATATATATATATATATATATATATATATATATAAGTATAAATTAGCTGCAATAGTTTTATTTTTATTCCTATGTTAAAAAATAAAAAATCGAATTCTCTTAACATTCGCTCATATATAATTTCAATGCCAATACTAAAAATCTATTTGCCTTAATTTTTTTCGGATCATTGTAAACGAAAAATAAATATTGTCATTTTAATTCGACATCTTCAGTAGTTGCTCCCAACAGTCCCCAATCAACTGTAATCTATCTGAAAATATCAGCCAATCTGTAATTCTATAAAAGAACAGCCCTGAAAATTATTATACAGCTAGTGTACATACACCGTTAAAAATGACCGTAATATGACAAGAGGGCTGAGACGGCCCCGACCTCAGGACATTACGTGCCATCTTGCCTTTTGGTCTCAGGTCTCTTCACTCTGCATATCTAAGTTGGTCGACAGAAGCCTAAACATGGAGGTCATTGCATGTGGGGTATAGAATAGAATAGAATATAGAATTTAGGCCTTTATATTCTGGAAATCGACAGTCAAAAGATTGTAAATGTATAACAGGAGAATCTGGCAGTTACTCTATGAAGCAATTGCTAGGAGAGGGGGAAAAATAAGATCAAAGAGAATATGAACGGAAATACAGAAAAAGGAATGAAAGGCGTTGTAGCTAGTGGTCCATGGAACGCTGAAAAGTACTTTAAGTACCTAATGCCTACAATGTACAGCATGAGGTGCACTGGCGGCACTACCCCCCTATGGGACATGTGGGGTATAGGAGTTATACACAATAAGAAATAAAGCTGTCTGTATACACATTGCTCTTTACAATTGAAACATTCTTCTATTTAATTTTCTTGAAGTGTAAACCAGCATTACTAATACTACTATTACCACTTGCGAGGTTTATCTTGATTCACCACGTAAAGCTTTTATTTGATCAGTCCTGCCTAGTGTTTTAAAGCCATTGCGCGCTAAATTACGACGCGATAACACGCCATAAACAAGGGAATGTCACACTCGGAAAGACTGCAGTAATGAATGGCTGTTTAACGAACTTTCATTTCGAAACTTTTCTCATTCCTCGAACGAGAGAGACTCGGAAATCGCCGAGTCAACTTTCGCGATTGTTCTGCCCGAAACCAGACAAGTTATTACAATCTATACACAACATGAGATGTACATTTTGCTTGGTTCGTGATTCCGCGGCCATTCTCATTATTTGAGGAGACTTCTCACAAAAGCTTTTGCAACTTAAAAGCTGTCCGTTTGTCTCAAAGGGTTTTAGAATCTTGATCTCCCATTTCCACTTCGTTCCCAAAGGGATCAAATCGTCCTTTATTACGAGAGCTAAAAGGAAACCGTTCGAACACGACTATACTTAAAAGCACTGAATAGTCATATATCTTCCTTAACAGAGCGTGTGCGTAATGTTCATGGATGGCACAACGTCAATCACAGTCAGCATTATCAAAAGAACTTGAAAATTCCGATGGGGACGAACGTCAATCAGATCACGAGCCCGACCTTCACAGACCAACGCAGCGTGGCAGCAGCAGAACGAGGAATATTATGCCAGGCTCGATTTAACAAAAACCGCCCGACCACTAATGTCAGTCAAGTGTTTCCTTCAGGTTCGTTTCCCTTCATTATTTCTATAGAGACCTAAGTTAATTTGTGAGCGAATGTGCACTTTACCGATACGACTGCTAATCTTGTCCTCCGACACAGCCTAGTTTGCGTGTCCTCGTTATTTATTTTTTCAACTCTTGCTACCCGACATTTACTACAAAAATAATTATTCTTGTCGTATCTTTTCAATGCTTTCACACAAATTCAAACCTAGACGCCTTTCACTTCATTAATTTCCCGAAGCACTTCAGGCTTCTCTTACCTCTTCCTTTGTGAGTGATTGATAACTTACTTTATTCTTCATTCTGTAACATCCACTTCTAATGCACGTATGAATCAAATACTTAAATTTATGCAGCATACATAAAACACTTAACCTACTTCAACTTCATCCAAATGGCTTTTACCAAATTTCACTGATATTTTATATCCTCGTTAATATCTTTATACTCTTAACACCAGCATCTGCAGTTTCTCTTCACATGGATGATGAATGTTCGTATGAATAATGAACGAATTCAAGTGTCAGACTCTAAAGGTATTCTGGGAAATAAAATTGCAGCAAGATGGTAAAATGAGAACGGACGGAATGAGAGCCGAGAATAGCAATAAGAACTTTGCAGTAATAGCAAAAGATCATGAAAGGAATCACAAATCCGAATTTATGATGGGAGCTTCAGCCAAAATCTTCGTGAAAATGATGAAGAGTGTTGCATATCTCAGAATAAAAAAATGAATCCTATAATACCTAGCACTGCTAAGTATTATATGAAGTAATAAGATACCTTGAAAGGGTAAAAGATTAAGAGATTACAAAACATTTCCATCGTTCCTTTTGCAGAATACGAAAAAAATATGAATTTTCCAGGATACTCAAACGATTGCTCCGAGCAACGAGACGGAGAGAATTCAGCGGGTAAAAGATTTTGCAAGTAAAAAGATGTGACATGGATATTAAGAAGTAAATGGTGATAAGACTAAGGCCTGTTAAAGAAATAAAAATGATTGATCAGTGAACGCTGTGCGGGGAACAAAGTGTGTTAAGAGGATTACTGTTTATGGGTTCATGCTAATGTCTGTGAAACTGGATGGATGCCGTAGGGACTCGTATTTGAACCCTCTGTTAGGTGAGGGAATGGCATTGTCTACCGTCTTGTATTTTCCTAAGTGAAGAGACTCAAGGGAGCGGTATTTTCATATTATGAACAAATTTGATGAACATAAGGTTTTTTCCCTTAATAAGGGGTGGGTCTGAGAATACAAAAACAAACCAAGAGTCATGCAGCATTCTTAACTCAAGTGCTGTTGTGGATGGATCGACTGTGCCCCTTCCTACACTTACACAGAGGGCATATCAGTAGAATGACTAGCACACTAACACCTTATACACACATACAGACACACTGCTATTCAATTATATTTTTCACGACCTCTCGCGCTTCCTGATTGAGTCCTTCCTTTCCAGTACCTCTTCATGCTACCTATGAAGCATTTATTAGATCTCTGCTACCAGCTCACGACCTCAAATTTTACACTGTAGATATATATATATATATATATATATATATATATATAATATATATATATATACATATATATATACATATATATATATATACATATATATATTATATATATACAAATATATAATTATATATATACGAGAGAGAGAGAGAGAGAGAGAAGAGAGACTGTGTTAGTGTAGGTGAAAAGTGTAGGAGCAAGCACAGAAGTGTTGAACGGCGAAAAACGTTGCACACCATGTTAAGCCGACTCTCTCTCTCTCTCTCTCTCTCTCTCTCTCTCTCTCCCTCTCTCTTCCTCTTAAAAGAACGCATATTCATACTGAAGAAAAAATAGGCATCTTATGCACATAAGAGTCTTATCCTCTTTGCGTCACTGATAAAGAACCTAAAACTTCAAATGTATAAAAACTGAATTGATTCTTGCAATCAACAATGAAAAAAATGTGATAAAAGATCACCAATACGTTGTATGACGTGTTTCATCCATAAAAAGCAGAAGAAATTCATCGTCATCCAGTTTGTCTCATTTCAGGACAAGATTACCCTTATGCCATTCTTTATCTTCTCGTCTTATATTCTTCATGCAAATTCATGTAAAAAAGCAATGCACCAATTTCCTGTTCCCCCCCATCTTGTTTTTAAGTGTTCTTGCCCCGAAAAGCCTTTTATACCTCCTGATCTCTTACCAAAGAACTTTTCTCTTTGCAGTCATCTCGAGATCTTCACTTATGAAACATAATTTCGTCCGATTTAAACTAACAAAGCGAGAGAGAGAGAGAGAGAGAGAGAGAGAGAGAGAGAGAGAGAGAGAGAGAGAGAATGGTTGTACGAGGAACGCTCCGTCATCCTAACTCTAGGAAATGGGGATCTCAGGATTTCCATTCATTTCTGAGCACCAATTTTGTTTCCGTCATCTTTCTTTCGTGACAATTCTCCTTGGATTTTTCTCTCTTTGTTGGAACAAGTTGGTCATTTAATTTCTGTGCTTGCAAGTGTGTGCACCGTGTGAGTTTGAAAGACAGAGCTTTATAAATTTTATTAAACTAATTGTTCTATAAATAGCTTGACCTTCATGCATGCATAGAAACACACGAACACACACACACACATATATATACATATTATATATATATATATATAATATATATATATATATTATATATATTATATAATATACATATATGTGTGTGTGTGTGTGTGTATGTGTGTGTGTATGTAATTATATATGTGTGTGTTTATATATATATATATATATATATATATATATATATATATATATATATATATATATATATATATATATATGACATAACATACTGTGTTGTGTGTATGATGAACTCGAATCCGTTTCTTTTCATAGGGTGTGGCTCCTGAGTGAATAAGAATATATCTGGTGCAACATTCGTCCTTTACCTCAAGGGTAAAACTCCTGTGCATGAAACATCCTCAGCAGTTACAGCTTCATACCTCCCACCTGTTCAGAATTCTCATCAGCAACTCGAGGAGTCTCTCATCCCCAGACATTCACACATTGCGCCCCTCAACTTTATTGTATGTATGAACTCCCCTCGCTTCCTGAATAAGCCCGCCCGTTCCAGTACTCCATCTTGCCATTTATTCATCATTCAAGAGCCTGTCGTCCTCCTTTCACCAACCAACTCAAAAGACTTATTCTCTCATCACCTCTAAACCACTTATTTGTTTCCCAACTTTCCTCACCTATTCATTCCTTTGGGTTGTTTTTACTCTTGTTCATACTTAAACTTTTAATACCTCACTTACATAAATGCAAGTTGACTTAACAATGGCATCATGCATTCCAATTACGGCTTTCATCGGCACGCCTATGACCAAACTTGTTTCATCTGGCCCGTCAGTTACTTTTCTCACCCTATCATCATCTGTTACATATACTCCAGATACCCAATGAAATTCTTTCATTAATATAACTTTTGCTGACATCTACTTTCAACTTTCTCTCCTTGCGAACACTTTCAAACTCTTTCACCAACACCTGCTATTTATCTTCCCTTTACCCAATTAATTCTTTATCATTCACTAACATGAGTCACTTCCAAACTCGGTTTACGATTTGTTTTTCCAATGGCACAACTTTACATCTGCCCTTTCTCTCTCCGAATCCTCGTGTGACTCCATTCATAAAGAGATCAAACAGCCATATCTTCCAGAACAGACAAACTCACCTCGTCTGAGACCCATTTACACCAAACTAGTCACTCTCATATACATTATTATCATGATCACATAAACCTTTGGTCGCTCTCTTCAAATTACCTTCTACAGCATACATTACTGTTAATATATATCTAATAAATAATAGTGTACATGCATACAGTGATTACGCATCGCTAGTTTGCCGCTTGGTTTCAAATATAAGACAGCAGCAGAGGTCTTCGGTCCCAGCAGACCAGGAGCGTAAATCAACCACGCATAAATATAATTATGCTTTAATGAGGTAATTACATTAAGTCAGCTACACAATTTGTGAAGTTTATAAATAAACCCTATTTTCAACCAACTTCCCATTATTCCCATTTAAATTCCCATGGATGGCAAAATTGCTCTGCCCATACATGATATCTTATGTTGTATGGGAAAAATTAACGGTTCTTTTTTACACGGCCACCAACTTTGCAGAACTTGCTTCGTGTACTTCCGCTGCAATGTCCATCCGTTCATTATCGTCCGCTAATATGGGCATATTCACCAAATTAATTACCTACTGCATAGCGTAATTGGCGTAATTATGTAATTAACCCTCGTCGTTTAGGTATGCATGTTAAAACAACATCACGATAGACTGCAATTTCAATTAAAAAAAACTGAGGAAAGCATTGCAGGATTCGTTTCTCATCGTTTACAACAACGGCCTTTTCTGCCTCAATAACTCAATATTTATTGTAGTGCAGGACAATTTTCCATTTGCTTCACTCAATAATTCCCAATGAAACGCGTGAAGGACGAACGTTAATAAGATAAAATAAAAGAGAAAAATTCCTCCAGCCTTGGCATTTGCGCAACCTTGGCTTCCCCGCGTATCAAAGTGCACTGGCTGGCAATTGCAGATTAAAAGCTTATCCCCAAATTACACTAACATTCGTACAGCTTTTCTGCTTAATGGAATGACATTCTAGACACGAGACTGCTTCTTTCCTCAAAGAATGATGAATTATACTCAGTTCATCTACATCGCAAACGTACGTATATGCAGTAGACACACGTTTGCATGCAAACACACATACCTTTAAATACACACACATTATATATATATATATATATATATATATATATATATATATATATATATATAAGATATATATATATACACACATATATAATATATATGTATATGTATATATATATATATATATCTAATAAAAGGAGCCCATAAAAAACACCAAAATATAGAGAAAAAAAGTACTATATTTCAGAGACTGCTGTCTCCCTCTTCAGGTAGATGAATGAGAAAAGTTTACAGAAAAGGTGGTATTTATACCAAGAGGTCCATCCACAAACAAGCCAATTTAAGTCACCCCCGCTGATAATCTTCCTTTAATCTTCTTAAGGGTTGGTTGAATGAAGAGGTTGTCGATCGTGTCCGAAATCCATGCTCCTTTTGAGATGTTCAGTACCTGCCTCTCTTTTATTAAGGACCGATTCCATCATTTGACTCTTGTACCGGCAGTTGCTGCTATAAATTACACGTGACAAATTCCAGTTTATTTATGGTTATGTTCATTTATATGGTTGAAAATAGCAGAGTTCTGTTGTCCATACCTAACTGACCGTTTGTGTTGTTGTATTAATCTCTGGGGAAGGGATTTACCTGTAAATCCGATGTAAGATTGGTCACAGTCCTGGCATGGGATTTCGTATACCCCAGAGTCCTTTGGAGATGCCTTTTTGTTGGACGTTAATCAGGGATTTGGCTAAGGTGTTTGGGTAAGTAAATACAAAAGGGTTCGATTTTCCGAAGGGATTGGTTATTCTCTTAATCGTGTCCAGGTGGGGAATTATTATTTTATTGTTGGGTGTATCTCTGGTCTTGTCTTTAGGGGGTCGGTAGAAAATTACGTTTGCTTTGTGAATTGCTTTCTCAAATTATATGGTCAGGATATTTTAAAGACGAAAGTTGCTTGCGAATTAGTTCAAATTCTTTTTCCAGGAATTCTGGGAAACAAATTCGTAAGGCTCTTAAGAACAAGTTACTAGCTACACCTATCTTGATAGTACTGTCGTGATAGCTAAAGTAGTGAATGTATGAAAGTGAGAACGTTGGTTTTCTGTATATGGTGAATTTTGTATTCTGTCGTATCTCTGATTATTAAAACATCAAGAAAAGGAATTTTGTTGTCTGTTTCCCATTCAACTTTAAATTTTGTATTTACTTACCCAAACACCACCTTAGCCAAATCCCTGATTAACGTCCAACAAAAGGCATCTCCAAAGACTCTGGGGTATACGAAATCCCATGCCAGGACTGTGACCAATCTTACATCGGATTTAACAGGTAAATCCCTTCCCAGAGATTAATACAACACAAACGGTCAGTTAGGTATGGACAACAGAACTCTGCTTATTTTCAACCATATAAATGAACATAACCATAGAATAAACTGGAATTTGTCACGTGTAATTTATAGCAGCAACTGCCGGTACAAGAGTCAAATGATGGAATCGGCCTTAATAAAAGAGAGGCAGGTAATGAACATCTCAAAAAGGAGCATGGATTTCGGACACGATCGACAACCTCTTCATTCAACCAACCCTTAAGAAGATTAAAGGAAGATTATCAGCGGGGGTGACTTAAATTGGCTTGTTTGTGGATGGACCTCTTGGTATAAATACCACCTTTTCTGTAAACTTTTCTCATTCATCTACCTGAAGAGGAGACAGCAGTCTCTGAAATATAGTACTTTTCTCTATATTTTGGTGTTTTTATGGGCTCCTTTTATTAGATGGAATTCTGTTGTTACAGAACATTGTTACCAGTCATATATATATATATATACACATATATAATATAGTATATGGATATATATATATATATATATACACTATATAATATATATATATATATATACTGTAAATATATATATATATATATATATATATATATATATATATATATATATATATATACACTACTGGTTACTTTCACCAGATATATTTGTATTTATTTCACAATCTGATTTAGGATCATAGTGACAAGGGTATTCATAAAGTGCAACAGAGCTAAGAAGTGAAAAGGTCATTGTGGCTATCACGAAAAACGAAAGAAAGAAAATCTATATATGTAAACAAATTTAAATAGTCTGATTAAACGTAGAGATATGGAGGAGAGCTAATCGGATAAGTGAGACAGACGACAACTACTTTATAAGAACAATACAAACAGCAATCCTGAAACAAGTCAAGAGAATTTCCTGGCTTTGTTTTCCAAAACGAGTTTAAAGACTAAACCAGAGAGCTGTCTGCTTCAGTCAGCCTGAATGAGTTTGGTAACAAAAACAGCTTATTATCTCTTACATGTAAGATATAATGTATGACTAATTTCACGTTCTGACTCCTCGCTATAGTTCACGAACATCTAAGGTTGAAAAATATAAAGTTTTATGTTGGTAACATAAACATTAGAAATTAACACGGAAGCAAAGATAATTGCTTTAACTGTTGTATCACTGTATCTTTTATCTTTTCTTTTCTTTTCTTTTTTAGCTTGTATGAATTATTATTTAAAACAAATATATCTGCTGAAAAATTCCGAAATCCGCTCACGTGAATATTCGCAGTTACGAATTCGAAAAATTATATAAACATATCATTGAAAACAAATTAAAAATCACATTCTGCTTCAACGACCTGAAGAATCTCATAAAGCTATAAAAGGATTTTATGCTTTCAATATTTGATCTCCTTTATGAATAATGCATATTTTGAACGACAGGGATTTGGCAAATCATTTCATCCTCAAAATATCGGAGTTCCGTTTTTCACATTCATCATTTGCCTGTGAATTTGAGTATACAATACGTATGTTATTCAAACGCTTCTACTTCAGCGCATTTCTATACGCTAATAACAGAAAACGAAACTATGGCCTGCTTTTCAATATAGCTTTATTTTTATCCATTAATATATTCTGGAAGACTGCGATACTTTTCTGTTTATGAGAGAGAGAGAGAGAGAGAGAGAGAGAGAGAGAGAGAGAGAGAGAGAGAGAGACTGCTATCATAAAGCCGTGGTTGATGTCATACTCAGGCACAATTTCGCAGCTTATTTGTTCTCTAACTTTAATTTAATCGTTCTTATTTTATTCATAGTATTAAATTTTGTTTACTGTTACTTGTTGTAGGCTATTCAAATAATTATCCATTGACATTTGCTCTATATACTTGGACCTGTTAGGTACTTTCTTCTCGAGTTTTTTCCTCACCTTTAAATACACAGGCATTCAACACAGTAAATGCCTGTTACTCTAGTTTAAGGATTTACAATTCATAACATAATAATAATAATAATAATAATAATAATAATAATAATAATAATAATAATAATAATAATAATAATAATAATAATAATAATAATAATAATAATAATACAATGCGCAACTGGAATACAATACTTACAAGCTCTGGAATAAGACTAGCAGAGGTTAATATCAGGAGAGGGATCTTCCAGGGCGACTCACTGTCCCCACTACTCTTCGTAGTAGCCATGATTCCCATGACAAAAGTACTACAGAAGATGGATGCCGGGTACCAACTCAAGAAAAGAGGCAACAGAACCAACCATCTGATGTTCATGGACGACATCAAGCTGTATGCTAAGTGCATCAAGGAAATAGATACCCTAATCCAGACTGTAAGGATTGTATCTGGGGACATCAGGATGGAGTTTGGAATAGAAAAATGCGCCTTAGTCAACATACAAAAAGGCAAAGTAACGAGAACTGAAGGGATAAAGCTACCAGATGGGAGCAACATCAAACACATAGATGAGACTGGATACAAATACCTGGGAATAATGGAAGGAGGGGATATAAAACACCAAGATATGAAGGACACGATCAGGAAAGAATATATGCAAAGTCTCAAGGCAATACTCAAGTCAAAACTCAACGCCGGAAATATGATAAAAGCCATAAACACATGGGCAGTGCCATTAATCAGATACAGCGCAGGAATAGTCGCATGGACGAAGGCAGAACTCTGCAGCATAGATCAGAAAACCAGGAAACATATGACAATACACAAAGCACTACACCCAAGAGCAAATACGGACAGACTATACATAACACGAAAGGAAGGAGGGAGAGGACTAAGTATAGAAGACTGCGTCATGTCGAGAACAGAGCACTGGGGCAATATCTGAAAACCAGTGAAGACGAGTGGCTCAAGAGTGCATGGGAAGAAGAACTAATAAAAATAGATGAAGACCCATAAATATACAGAGACAGGAGAATGACAAACAGAACAGAGGACTGGCACAACAAACCAATCCACGGACAATACATGAGACGAAGGAAACTGAAGGAATGATAACAGCGGCACAAGATCAGCCCTAAGAACCAGATATGTTCAAAGAACGATAGACGGAAATAACATCTCTCCCATATGTAGGAAGTGCAATACCAAAAATGAAACTATAAACCACATAGCAAGCGAATGCCCGGCACTTGCACAGAAACAGTACAAAAGGAGGCATGATTCAGTGGCAAAAGCCCTCCACTGGAGCCTGTGCAAGAAACATCAGCTACCTTGCAGTAATAAGTGGTACGAGCACCAACCTGAAGGAGTGATAGAAAACGATTAGGAAAAGATCCTCTGGGACTATGGTATCAGAACAGATAGGGTGATACGTGCAAATAGACCAGACGTGACGTTGATTGACAAAGTCAAGAAGAAAGTATCACTCATTGATGTCGCAATACCATGGGACACCAGAGTTGAAGAGAAAGAGAGGAAAAAAATGGATAAGTATCAAGATCTGAAAATTGAAATAAGAAGGATATGGGATATGCCAGTGGAAATTGTACCCATAATCATAGGAGCACTAGGCACAATCCCAAGATCCCTGAAAAGGAATCTAGAAAAACTAGAGGCTGAAGTAGCTCCAGGACTCATGCAGAAGAGTGTGATCCTAGAAACGGCGCACATAGTAAGAAAAGTGATGGACTCCTAAGGAGGTAGGATGCAACCCGGAACCCCACACTATAAATATCACCCAGTCGAATTGGAGGACTGTGATAGAGCAAATATAGAAAAATAAAAAATAATAATAATAATAAACAAATAAATAAGTAAAGGGTCTGTAGTCTAAGTATATATATATATATATATATATATATATATATATGTGTGTGTGTGTGTGTGTGTGTGTGTGTATGTGTGTGTAAGTATAGTATATGCGTATATAGTGTGTGTATGTTTTAAGAATACAAGCAGGAGTTTTGCAAAAGAGCCTTGTTGTCAAATCATGTTATAGTGTTTTGCTTAGTAAATAATAATAATAATAATAATAATAATAATAATAATAATAATAATAATAATAATAATAATAATAATAATAATAACTTTATTATTATTATTATTATTATTATTATTATTATTATTATTATTATTATTATTATTATTATTATTATTATTGTATAACAATCAAAGCCGAATATGGATAAACGGTAGGAGTCCATGAGTTATAGTGGATGATACTAACTGATTTTTTTACGTAATGTGGCGTCGCAACGACTATGGTCATCGACGATGGAATTAATGCTTGACTGGTCATTATTCTAGATCAAAATAAGTTTGACAAATAATATAAAGAAAATTCAACTTGAAGCATGCATACTTCATAAATATTTTCGTAACTTATACTATGAAATAAAGTTTTAAAATATGCAAAATAGGCAAATACTAATTGAAAACCAAGAACAGTAAAGAGTTCAAGGGGATAAGAGGTCTGGTGTGCGCCTCCGGGCTCGTACCAACCATCTGAAATGAGGCAAGGGCTGAGGAAAAGTTATATAGGTAATCAAAGATATATTTCTTCAAGTAATATTAACTAAAGTATGTCTTTCCTTTGTACATTTTCATTTCATGTGACCCCATTATTTTCGTGGTAATGCATTTTAACCCTTAATAAATTATATAGGTCATTAAAATTTAAATCATAAACACGGTATAACGAACATGTTTTTCGTCATTTCTATTATTCACATAATTAAGCATCCATGTATAATTTACTTGCACGGGCATTAATTAACTATGTCATTAGTTATGCAATTAACCTAAATATTTCACTATTAAAATCAAAATATAATGGTTGCATACTTCATTGGCAACAGTAAAAAATGGTCAAAGAGATATGTCGGGATAATGTGAAAAGCTTGCATGCATACCGAACAGGCAAGAATATATAAATAATTAATAAACAAAGGTTGATATAATACAGAAAATTACACAGATAAATAAATGAAGTAAATACACAGACGTCGGTAGATAGTTGTTAAGTATATCCTAGTTTTACCAGACCACTGACCTGATTAACAACTCTCCTAGGGCTGGCCCGAAGGATTAGATATTTTTAAGTGGCTAGGAACCAATTGGTCTCCTAGCAATAAGACCTACAATTTAGTGTGGGATCCGAACCACATTATATCGAGAAATGAATTTCTATCACCTGAAACAAATTCCTCTGATTTGGCGTTGGCAGAGCCGAGAATCGAACTTCGGACCACCGGATTGGTAGCCGAGCGCGAAAACCACACGTCCAACGAGGAACTGGTAGATAGTTGTGAATGGGGTCGTTAACTCTGATGTATATTCCAAGGAAACGGCCGGATAGTGATCATAAGAGAAAATTAGATATTCGATCGAAAAGGCATCTATAGATTTAATAAGATCGCACTGAAATTACTATTTAAATGAAACGAGTCTTCAGGCTTCGCTTAGACCTTATTATAGCATTTCGCTGTAAATGTCACTCATGTAAACAAAAAGTAATCGTGTGACCTTCCTCCGAGAATTCTATGACATTTTTGGGTGTTAGTCTACGGACAAATTAACTTTCTAAACAATTCCCTACCATAGTTAGCTAGTTAACTGCCTTCACTCTTCTTTCATTCATCTTACCTATCAGCTAAAACAAAAAACAAAAAAAACGGGGTGGGGGGGTGTGGGCTGCGGGGCGGCCGGGATAAATATATTAATTCCTCATCTGAAAAACGTCGGTAACTAATGAAATAATGGTGTTATGGAATAAAATTTGTTTACATAATGTACTTCAATATCATTATTGACAAAATGAAACTTTGCGTTCCCTATAAGCCGTTTCACGTTGCGAATATCACAACTAGATCACAGCAAGACTTGTATCTTATCTGTGTCTAACCAAAGTCTTCATAAAATATTTCGATCGTCAAAACCTGAAATTTTAATCCGAGGCGCCAGAGAAATCTAATTACTCAGTCAGTCGGTAAAATCTCGTCAATGTTTCACCGAAATTCGTCCAAAAGTTCCTCAGATGTCTGCTTATAAAAAGCGCCCGAGAAAGGGACAAGAAACACAACTTTCTCTCGAACTTCATTCGAGTGACAAAAACTTAATACAAAAAAGGAAGACAAAAATGAAAGCCAAAAGTATTTTCCCTTTTTGTTCAGTGAGGTTTAATCATCACGCCACCGTCATGTTCAATTGACAGACCTGATATTATTCTGAGGCATGATTTATTAAAAAAGAAAAAAAAATTCTTGATGTCTTTGGCCATTATTGAGAAATTTTCAAACTTGGAGTTCATTCCAATCCTGAATAAACTTTGGAGTTTTTACGGCCACCTTGACTCTTTGAAGACGCGTGATTATGTATATATATATATATATATATATATATATATATATATATATATATATATATATATATATATATATATATATATATATATATATATATATAATGTATGTATGAATATTTAATATACATAGTACTTTAACAAACGAAATCGATAATGTCACTGCAAACCGGGGAATAAATATAGAATGAAAATGGATTTAAAAAATGTGAGTTTAATCACACCATTCTTGAACGCACGCATCAGATCATCATCAATACCTTATCAACACCCTACCCCTTGACAGCCCCTCTCTCTCTCTCTCTCTCTGCTCTCTCTCTCTCTCTCTCTCTCTCTCTCTCTCTGATAACTTGATGCTAAATTTACACCAGGAGGCAGCGCTGAAGAGAACACGGAGAAAGCATAATTTACCTACGGAGAGTTATAAAACGTTACGATTAATTAGTCTTGAAGATAAAATGTCTCCTTTATCATCAGTGGGCTAAGCACATCTCAGACTTAATGCAGCATTATGAAGAACTGAGAGAGAGAGAGAGAGAGACGAGGGAGGGGATATGGGATGGACACGTAGGATGAGAGTGTACGAACGTGATGGAAGGGTAATAAACGGAGGACTAGAGAGAGGAGAGGATGAGAGAGGAGAAGACGGTGCGGACAGAAAACGAGGAGATGGGAGAGAGATGTGAGTTCGAGAGGGTTGAGGAGCTTGACAGGACGAGAGAGAGAGAGAGAGAGAGAGAGAGAGAACATTTCATAAGCACAATATTGCTCACAGCCAACAATAAAGATGCAAACACAGGCAGCAACACACCTCTAAAGGACTCGGGGCTAAAGTTTGGCTGAGGGGAGGGAGATAAGTTCGAGACAAAACGGTCGGCTGACAGTCCTTGTAAATAAAGACCATCCATTCCGACGTCACAAGTTCGGTGTTTCAAGAAACTCGGCGTTTCTCTATTCCAACATTTTTGTTGCAGATATCAGACACTGACGGAGAGGGTGACGCTGGTGCGAAAGGGAAGAAGGGGGAAGGGGATGGGAGGAGGGGGAAGGGGGCGGGGGGAAGGAATGGGACTAGGAGGTTATATGCTGAGTTCAGCAGATAGTCCAGGAAAGGATCTGTCAATTTGGAATGAGTTTGGAGATGGAATCTATCGACTAAAACCCATTCAACACTGCCAGACGGAAGAAGATACTTCCGAAGATTGAATTCATACTTCTTTTACTTGCGCGAAGGGAATATATAAAAAAGAAAAAGAGAGAGAGAGAGAAAAAAAAAGGGAGGCGGAAAGTAAAAGATGGGAAGACTACCGGAGGCACGAAAACAGGGAGAATTGGGTCTGGAACGACCTGGATAAATCGTAGATCTTCCATTTCATCAGCTGGTGAACGTTCTCAAAGGGAGGGGTACCTGGAACTGCGTGCTAGTATAAAATATGCCTTTTTCGACTGTCTTCAATCAAGGGAAAACGAAGGAAGTTTTCCAAAATGATGGCCATTTTTAGTCGTTTCATAATATATCCTCTCCAGATTGTCAACAGAATATAGTGATTTTGAATTTGAGAGAGAGAGAGAGAGATTTTGAAGAGAGAGGGGGAGAGAGAGAGAGAGAGAGAGAGAGAGAGAGAGAGAGAGAGAGAGAGAGAGAGAGAAAGGTGATAGTAAAAGTTGATTATTCCAGTACCTAAATCTTCGGATATACCTTTTTATCTGTTATGCACTCCCATCTAATTGGACATCGTTCTTGAAGAGCTCTATCATAATTAATACTGAAAAAGGGATATTTGTAAGTGATACAGAGTACTGATTTTAATAAAAGGACATTACCATTCTCTTGGTAGGTGGCAAAAATACCGAAATGCCAGTGATAGAACACAGAAGAATATATATTTAGATACATAATAGACACACACACATACATACATACATACATACATACATACATACACACACACACATATATATATACGTATATATATATGTGTGTGTGTGTGTGTGTGTGTGTGTGTGTATGTGTATTGGTGTGAGTACCTCATGCTCTAGTGATAAAGACAATCATCACAAAGCGAAAACAATTGGGTTCAAATATTATATCAGCACAATTAACCTAAGGGAATGCATTCAGGTCTCTTTCAAATAAAAGGTAAAAAATCCAAGAAAACTTCTTAGAGTCAATATATCACAGGAGGAGGAGGAGGAGGAAGAAGAAGAAGAAGAAGAAGAATTATGAGGAAAAGAAGAACTATTCCGAAGATATTTTGTCTCCATCGTCCTGATTGCGCAGCCACTTAAGAGTAATTACTTCCGTCTTTCCACACCTTGAAAAACAAAAGAACCCGAGAAACTCTTCATTCATTAGGATATATTCTCTCTCTCTCTTCTCTTCCCCTCTTCTCTCTCTCTCTCTCTCTCTCTCTCTCTCTCTCTCTCTATATATTTATATATATATATGTATATATATATGATCTATATATATATATATATATCTATATATATATATAAGATATTAGATATATATATCTATAGAAATATATTTATATAATTATATAATAGATATATATATATTGTTATATTATATATATTATATTATATATATATATATTTACTATATATGTATATTATATATATATATGTATATATATACATACATATGTATATATATAATATATCATATATATAATATATATATATATATATATATATATATATATATATGTATATAAGCTACATTATACCCATCTCATGAAAAATGATCTACTGATAAGAAAGTCAATGCTAAGTGTGAGAAACCAAACCTTGAAGATCTAATAGCAAATGGACCTTCCACATAATGAAGAAGAATTCAATATTGAATGCATTACATCTTCGCTTGAACTTCTGAAGAAGTTCCAACTGCACGACATCCTCTGAAGGGAGGCTGGAAGTTCCACAGCCCAACGGTGTGAGGAATAAAGGACTTCTGGAACCGAGAAGTTCGACAGCGAGGCACATTTATTGTATATTGCTGCTGCTGCTGCTGCTGCAATGGCAGTTATTCTCTTTTTAAACTACTCTCATCATTGAAATATCAACTTCTGCTACTTTAATTACTACTGCTCGCTCCCACTGATGCTACCAACTTGGAATGTCATTTCTAATGAATACTAGCAATTCCTGTTATTCAGTTGCAACGTTGTTTTAATTCTATGTAAACCAACCAAAAACAGAATTCAGATTTTGATATAGTGATTACTGCATAGTGATTACTACGTGAATAGGACTGTAATATCACTCATTCAAATGGAATGAATTCCAAAATTAAATATTTTTATTAAACTCTACCTACACTTAGCTGCACAGTTCATAATGTTTGCATACTTAATATTCAATTATTTGAACTTTTGAAGCACATTATAATTGTATCAAATGGGAAACAGCTTTCGACGAAATTTGCCGAAGTGCTAAAAGAGAGAGAGAGAGAGAGAGAGAGAGAGAGAGAGAGAGAGAGAGAGAGAGAGAGAGAAATAGTAATAATGATAATAAATCAAGAAATGAATCAAGCGAGAACCGATGAGATAAAGAACTATTCTAATGGATAGTCACTTACAATGAAGCCGTGAACACCTCAACTTTAACTCCAAAGGGGACGTTACAATGAAAACCCATTATACTCATCTTCAGCGAGCGCGAGGAAAAGCAACCGAACTCGAAACAAAAGCAATAAGATGAGGCAACTGCTGCAGCAACTTCTGCAAGCAACCTGTCCTCGCAGCAGTCTTTAGGAATTCGAACTGTTCGCAATCTTAAGCCTGAGTGATGAGCAATGCAAAGCTGCACTGAGCTACACTGATCAGTCTTAGCTTCATTCACAAAAGTTAATTTACTGCCGCATTTAGCGAGCTATTAGTGCACTCAGCTATTGCACCGCTACAGTGAGCAATGTACTACAGCATCATTTGTTGTTCTGCAAAAACAGTCTACAAATACGAGGAGCAAAGATGCGGTGAATGCAGAGGTAAACTGGCAACTCCATTAAGGGAGCTATTGTTGCAGATTCTGTTCCCCAAGGCAATTCCCACAAGCATCGATTTGCACATGCAACTGGACTCCGGTTCCAATGAGGTATTTGCGAAGATATATGAAAATAATCTTAAGAAAATCTTATTCAAGCAGGTAAATCTTATTCATGGCTTTAGTAAATTGTAAGTATCCTATTTAAATAATTTCACTCTGAAATGTATGACGATATTTCCGCATAAGTACAAAATTTATAACTACCTAAAAAATTTTATTATAATCTACGGAATACTGCTTTTTAAGAGTTATCGGTCTTCACGACTTAATAACACGGCAACCAGAACTTTGAAGAAAATAATAGGCTACCATTTTATTTTCATTCATTATCAAATATTTATAGGGGCAAGGCATGGTCTGAACTGTCATGAGAAAATCAAACACATTTCTTAATACTATCAGCCTTCATCGTTTGTTCTAGGTAGTTAGGTTTATCAATGACAACGTAAACCATATATATATATATAAATATATGATATATATATATATATATATATATATATATATAATATATTTATATATATATATATATATATATATAGTATATTAAACACCACAAAAAACAAAGCTCGGAAAGGAATATAAAAAATTTCCTCAACATAAAAACTACTATACAAATACACACCCAGGGTCATGGATTATGGTCAGATAATTATGGGAAATAATAATACAGTATTTCAATGAATCAGAGTTCGGCTATTCAAGACAAACAGTATTATGCTAAAAGTTTAATAAAACCAACAGAGAAATGAGTGCGCGATGAAGCCAATATTCAATTAAAATACAATGAATTTTAAAAGTAATTTGTATTTTTCCGAGGTATACAAACCAGAATTGTTTATTTAGTAGTATCTTTCAGCACGAGTTTCCAGCTCGCGTTAGAAGATATTTCTATAAAAAAAAAAAAGGCGATAGTTTGTATCCCCCTAGGAAAAAAGAAATAATCAACAGAGGACAAATATGAAGAACGATAATAATGTGAATGACACAAGCAATAACAATTTGACTCCACACAGCGTGGAACTTTAATGTTACGCTTTCTACTGTACGTAAATACATGCAGTGCCTTTCCTGAGCAGCAATCTAAACTTTTATTCTCATTATATATATAATATTATATGATATAGATATATATAATAGATATATGTATTTGGTGTGTGTTGTGTGTGTGTGTGTGTGTAGTGTGTGTGTGTGTGTGTGTTATAGACAATTTATGTTTATGTTTATAAATATTACATACACAAATATATTATATATATATATATATATATATATATATATATATATATATATGTGTGTGTGTGTGTGTGTGTGTGTGTGTGTGTATGTATATATATATATCTATATATATATATATATATAATTTATTATATATATATACTGTATAATCTATATAGATATATACATATCATATATATATATATATATATATATATATAAATATATATATAGGCAGACTACAAATCACGTACATAAAGCATGCAACAACCCAGTAACCATCCCCGTAAATTCATTTCATATCATCATACTGCTTCTGCGAAGGTTTTCGCTTCACAGATAAGCCATGCACTGCTACAAAATTGACACTTAAGCTAGTAAAGATTCCTCTTTTGAAACTCAAAGCGTTCTTTTACTTGCTTTTATTTATCATTCACTTGCTATCCAATTTTTTTAAATCATCTGAGCATCGTAAAATGAAACCGCAGGACTCCGACACAAAGCTGACTAGATGGAATTTATCGCAGGAAGGCTTTTTCTAAGTCTGGCTCGTTTTAATGTGCAACCTGCCTTGTTAAGGCTCAGACGTATCGGCAGGAAGCCAGTGATTTCCAAGAAAAGGAAGTGGTTTGGCTTAATAAGGAAAGAGTTCCGTAATCATCTATATTTGATCCAGTATAATTTGCCATCACTCAATTCATAATTTTGAAGCGTGTGTTAATCTGAGCACAAATGAGCAGAAGTAGTATTTTCCTAATAATTGTTTCCTTAGATCTCAGCAATATTTCGCTGCTCTTTTTTTTATTCTTTTTTATCGACTTCCTCTTCTTGGTACGTAAAATTGTCAGTTCCGACAAGAGCTTGCGTTGTACGATTATAATTACTTAATAGTGCCTATTGTTCTGATATAAATCAACTTTGACGTTTTCTGACATCATTCCTCTTGTATCAGACGTTAATATTACGTAAGTAATCTTTATTTCTTCACTTTTTACTACACAGCTAATTTTGTGTTTATTGTAGCTGTTCACTAGTTATTGTACCATGCCTTTTTTGTGGGGGAGGTTGTGTTGGCGGGGGCGGGGGTGGGGTTACTCAATTTCACTGAATAAAATGTTCCTAACTTTACTATTTTAACACGATAACTGTTCCTAACTAGAATGTGTATTTATTCGACTTCGTAGTGAACAAGGACAAACTAGGGCCTGGTCTACATGCCCAGCTTGCAAACGAACGAGTTAGAGGACGAGTTTATTTAACGGAATATTCGCATTTTTTGTTTGACTCTGTCCGAATCAGCAACTTTCCAGCGCCCGATTGTTACGTACACTTTGTTCGAAGCGCTGACCGAAATGTTTTTCTGTGGGCTAGCTGGGCTATCTGTTACTTTTATTTTTAATTATTCCATTAAAAACCAAATAAATGAAAATCCTACATACAATCACTTTCAATTTATGACTTTTTTTCTTTTTTTTTTTTTTCTTTTTGGTTTGTCGCATGCAAGAAAAACTGAAAATAAAGCAAACAGCAAACTTTTATTTTTTATTAATACGTAAAAATACTAAATGAATGAAAATCGTATAAGAAACCACTTTAAATTTATGACGCAATTTTTGTTTCAAATTTTGGTTTATAGGGTACCAAAAAAAATTTATCCATAAGACAACACAAAACAGAAATAATGAACCATATGAAAAAAAATCCAGAATAAGCAAAAAGAACAATATCAAGAACAAATGAATAAACCAGTTAAAAACAGATAGATATTGACATCCACCAACTGCAATGTAAGTCTGAAAATCTAAGGTAAAGGAACATGGCACTTTACAGCACACGTACAATTTCTCTCTCTCTCCTCTCTAATCTCGCTCTCTCTCTCTCTCTCTCTCTCTCTTCTCTCTCATATATATGATATATATATATATGTATATATAATTATATAATATATATAAATATATATATATATATATATTATATATAATATATATATATGTTTATATATATATATATATATATGTGTGTATATATATATATATATATATATGTATATACATCCACATATATATATATATATATATACATATATAAATACACATATACATATGCATATATACAAAGTATATTCGTGTAATATATACATATATGTATATACATACACATATGTGTGTGTGTGTGGGTATGTATATATATACCTACGAACTTCATCACTCACATAATTGTTCTGTGCCTTAATACATTTAATAACAGGACCTCATCTAAACTGGATGGTATCTAGCGGAGATATTTATTCAGGAGAAGTTACAAGCTTTCTAGGACTAACAGTCCTCATCGTTTGTCTTATCCCTTACTGTAAATAAAAACATTTACCGGTAAGATTAATGGAAGTACCATAAAAAAATATGGTAATATGGTTTGCTGCACAGCGGGTGGCATCAACAGACAATAAACTATATATCTTCTAAAGGGAAACTAACTTTTACATATTCTGATCAAAGAAATATATCAATTAGCAAGTCTTTCACAGAGAATCATAAAACATTTTTGCTATATGTCCTTGCGTTTAAATGTACAGTGATGCTCAAATCTCATGCGATATGGCTCCATAGGATTTCGTTCAAAATTCACTAACTGGCAACCTAGCATGCTCCATATTTATCTATCATTTCAATGCGCAAACGCGATTATTGCATACAATAAGGCCATATGTTTCATAAGAGTGAAATCTGTCATATATTTCAAAACTGTAAGAAATGTCAAGTGTAGCCAAATTTCAGAAAAAAAACTCTTACGAAACATTTTCGAAACTTTCGTTAACACCTCAGTTCAAAAGTTAAATAAAAAAAACGAAAAAAGTCAGAACATTAAAAATGCTTCCAAAGCAAGTATAAGATTTGAAATAGTCCTATTTGATTGCTTTTACACCTCAACGCAGAAAAAAAAATGTTAATAAGTATATACAAAAGTAGAATGCGCCCACCGATATCAACGTTATCGGTGCAACAGCCAGCTGGTGTAACATAAGTAGGCCTACAATGAGTAGCGTCAATGAAATTATCTTAAAAAACATTGACTTTATATGTGTTAGAATGAATATTTGGATTTTCATTCATAATAATTTGTTATATTTCTTAAATATTTCAAAAATTATGGCATACTACCAAATATTCGCCTATGCAGTTATTCTTTTGTCAAAGCATAGATATTGTTCCTAGGCCTAGGTGTTAGATTTCTTTACTTTACACTTAACATTCACATCTCTCTATCAATAATTTCTATCCAGAAAGCAAAGGAGGTTATCTACACATTCTTACACTTCAAGTTACCTTATGAAAGACTAAATATACACCAAAAGCGAGCAGAAGGACTTTTAAGAAAATAATATTTTAAACCAATTAAAAATTGGTGTTCCATATGCCTTGATATTAATAATCATGATATTTCGATTAATAACCATCTTCTCTATATAATCAAAATCATCATCATTTTTTATTCCTCAACGAACAGGTAATCTCTACATATAAAAACATTAGTAACAGATTACATCTCTGAAGGCTTGGATTACTTTTCTAGGCCTATAAATCATTTTTCAACATACAGGCAACTTAAACACAGCCTGAAACTTCAACATTCAAAGAAAATTGGTTGTAATTCCTAATCCTATTGTATTCCTCAAAGAACAGGTAATCTCTACAAATAAATTCATTAGTAACAAATTATTTCTCAGAAGGCTTAGATTATTTTTTAGGCCTATAAAACATTTTGCAACATATAGGCAGTTTAAACACAGCCGAAAGCCTCAACATACAAAGAAAACCTGTTTCAATTCATATTCCTACTTTGAAAATGTTATGACTGTTGAGCATATTAGGTCTACAGTCATAATGCTGCAGACGTAGTTATGTTGACCAGTCCGAGGAGCATGCAAAGTGTGCATTCATTGAAAGCACCGCTAACCTTAACACACCACACTGTGAACTAAGCAACGTAAAAAAAATCAGTTCAAATCGCACAGATTACGAAATATAGCAATGCATAAAAGGGATCATATCTATATAACCATAAGGAAAATAAGGATAGCTGTGAATTCGCAAACTTTTCGACATGAACGGCTTTAGAAATAAAAAAAAAAAATTCAAACACTACTTGGCAACGTCACGTTGAGTCTGAGAATCTGGACGACACAAAAAGAATCATGTACGTCAGCTGGCATAAACAATATGTAAAGTATAACTGGAAAGACGATTCGTCATAGTTTTAACTGGGAGTAAAAAAATGTAAATATCTGGTACTTTAGCAATATTTTTTACAGCAAATGATTTACATTCGTCCTTTGCTTCCTTCAACTCACAATTCTTGCCAATTTTGTTACGTAGCATCTTTTTATATACTAAGATAATTGCAACGACACTAAAGTAAGTACCATAGTATAAAAATCTAATTATATTCAGACTGTTCAGTAGGAAATTTTGCTAAGAATAAGCGCGGTGCTATGCCCAAGAAAAAAAATGAAAAAAAAAATTCCTTATACATACACACACAATATATATGTATATATATATATATATATATATATATATATATATATATACATACGTATATATATATATATATATATATATATATATATATATATATATATATTATATAACAAAGTCCACGTTCCATATATTCGTGATTCAGCTATACACACACACACACACACACACACACACACACACATACATATATATATATATATATATATATATATATATATATATATATATATATATATATATATATATATATATATATATATATATATATATATATATATACTATATAAACAGTAAAGATGGGGACGAGACAATCTGCTAGATGGCTTTTCCCAGCTCATTCCCGAAGGAAACAAGAAGATTGTATGACTGGATGGTCGGTATCTCAGCAACAAGGGTTACTGGAGTTGAAAAATAAAACTTTCTCATGGTAAACATAAAAAACTTCACGAGAAAACCAGCATAAGACATTGGTTTCTCAACAGAAGGAAGGTTATAGTAATTAGCTCATAAAAAAGGAAAAAAAATGGAAAACAGAAGCCAAGGAGAATTCCGAAGTTGAAAGTAGAGAAAAAAATTTAAATTCGGGAACTTATATCCAGGACATGGATATTATAAGAAAGTTGATAAACAAGAGAGGGTGAGTTTCAGATTCATGTGAGATAACTACACGTTTGGATGAATCGACTTTAATGGCTGATGTCGGACTGAGCTAATGTAAGTCTGTAGCATATGGTATTTAGGAGCCCTACAATACAAAGATACAGTAAAATCCACATCTGTAACTTTCGCTTAGTAATTGTAATGGTAAAAGTTATAAAAGATACAATTTAAAAGTTAGAATTCCATGATTTGGCTTAAGCAAAATTTATGGGTTAACGGACTACTGCGTGTCGGTTATTTTTTTTAAATAGTTTCTCTAAAACCGTCAACGCTACAACAAACCATCAAGGAAAGGCAAAAAGAATTTTATTAAATAGCCTCTTCATCTAGATAGGATATTATAACATTTTTTATTCTGAAAAGACAAAATAATAATTCTTTGGCGTCCGGCCACTGAAAGTGCGTTAGCCGTCGCATGCTGATTTAGCTATTATGTAAATCCGGCACTGGTAGACAACGAGAACACAATCCTGAGGAGCAGATGATGCTCCGTCAACAACAAAAGATATATAGCAGAGAGAAAGAGTCCTGCAGATGCTAAGAATAAAACCAGACCACCAAATACTTCAAAGATGTCAAGGACGACAACGAATTGAGTCTTCAAAGGCTCACACAGCAAATGACCAATATCGAGGAGGCAAGAAACAGGATTGCCAGCAGATCTTGCATTACGGAAACCATACTGGTGATCTGGAAGGAGATTCGTCGGTTAAGCTGTTTAAGAAAGCAAGAGTTGATTGAAGTTGCCAATGCTCTAGCTATGTAAGAAGCGAAAGCCCTCCAAACGGTAATTGGATGAATCACAATACTCTGGAGTGGTGCAAGTTTGTAAGGGAACAGAAATTGCAAAACTTAATCATTATACGAAAACGCCACAAACATTCCGACTGAGCTGTAAATTCTAAATTCAATATAGCTGATTACAAGAGAACAATTCTTGCAAATTACTACTTCTCGGGGCTTGGCTCAAAACAAATAAATTAACTGAATTCAGAACAGTAATCGAAGAAAACCTGGAATTCGTCCAAGAAAAAATGGCAAGTGAACAAATTTACATTTTTCTTTCCTCCTGGCAGTGTCAACTGCTACAGTTATTAAGGTGGTGGCACAAAAAAAAAGGAAAAGAATGAGAGGAAAAACAATAGGCATTGTGAGTGCAATTTCATGTAATGGGAAATATTAGGCCTAATAAGAGTGCCATTTCCTCTCTCTTTCTCTTCCTCCCTCTCTCTCCCGCGCTTGTTTTTTTCTTTCTGTGTGCGCGGGTGCATATATATATATGTATGTATATGTATATATATATATATATATATATATGTATATATATATGCATATATATATGTATGTATATATATGTATATATATATGTGTATGTGTATTTGTGCGTGCGTGTGTGTGTGTGTGTACTAGCTAGAAGCAATGTTTAACAAAAGACAGTTGTTGCGCAAGAGTAAATTTGCTCTTCCACTGGACCGCTTCCAATTTAAAAAAAAAGAATAAATAAATAAAAAGAACAATACAACCAAATAAGAAGCCTAGCACAAAAGAAATATTTCGTACGACGCTCCGCTGATAATGGTATAGCCTAGCGCGGGTAGGCAGTATCTCTTTATCAAATTTAATTTTGATATATGGGTCCCCGAGAGCGGCGTCCGATCCATAATTTTGGCCATTTTCCAATGCCTTGTAAGATTCCAACGGCACTCGGCCACACATACACACACAACACACACACACACATACATACATACACTCTTTTATTCTTTACATTTTTCTGTATCAGGTACCATTATCAATACTACTACTCTCATAAGAAAATAACTGTAAGAATGACAGCAATAAAACTGAAATATAAGTCAGATCAAGATGATGACGATGTACATATGATGGGCTTTAGTAACAGAAATAATATTATCAACAACATCTTTTTAATGAATAATTACTTTAACTAGTAATCCAGGGGGCTGTCAACTGCAGACAAATTAAAACTTGACGATGGTAAATGCATATGACATGACGTAAACCAATTTGAGTTTGAGCTTCCAATAAAAACATGTTGTTCAACACTCATAAGAAGAAAGTACGCAAAGGAAAAAAAGTTACAGAAAAAAATAAAAGAAAACTTTACGCAAATACAGACCCCCAGTGATAATTACCAACAGACTCACACGCCATCAGATTCAACAAAAGTATTATAACAAGAGAACTGGTTCACAATAAAACAAAAATGCGACGCAGATTCAGAGATTCTCGCCTTCTCCGCTGTTCCACCAGAACTGCAGAGGATGTCTCCCTCAAGTTGAGAAGATAACAGCGAAGGGAAAAGAATATCTCCCCTCGCTGAGAGGAGAATCTCCAACGCTCCAACGAAGCAAGTAAAACCACTTCGCTCCTAAGAAAGCATAACGGCCTTCAAAGCAAGCCAAGCAGTTCTGAGAGAGGAGAGGACTCATTCAGACGGGACTCCTGGTCCTGGCCAGTTTTAAATGAATGAATTTGAAGGGAGAACGAGCGGAAGGAAGGAGAAAGAGAGACAATACATCAAACGGAATATTCAGTTCCTGCTTAACCCCATTCGTCAACGGTGAAGAGTCGCAGATCTTGTGTTAAGAGGTTTAACGCGGAACGGGGAAATTTCGTGAAAAGTAGGAATCTACTTAATGTTGAATACAACATGCGAAATATGGTAGAGAACAACGTGTGTCATTGTGCTTGGGAAACACAAATACCTCCTTATAACGCAGACTATCCAAAATCATGGTAAATAATGCAAAGTAGTTTACACGAATTTGCATTTCAGTGAACAAAAACGTTTGCTAACAAAGTATTGTGTCCAAAAACTTTAATGTTTATTTTTAATAATTACGAATGTTACTGCTATAATCATGCAGTGCATGAAAAAATATTTGTACTGATTAGATAATATATCTAGAGCGGGTAAAGATAAACTAAATGAAACCACAAGTGCACAAAAACCTCAAGCGACCAATTTGATTAGACTTTTCATGACATTAAAGGATTGCGAGACAAAATAGCAGCTGCGAGGCAGCAAGAATTTCTCCGCGACACTGAAAGTTCGACTCAGACCTCTCAAGTTTCGAAATGAAAGCCCAACCAACCAAGGCAATAACTCCTTCGCCTGTAGAAAATCACAATAATAACGTCCCAACCATCCATCGTGGAAACACTACAGAGTCGTCATTCCATCTCGATCACTCACAATCCGCCATTGGCCGCGATCACATCCTTGTTTAGACTGGGGAAAGACAATGGAAGGACGCATACGGTGTTTATAAAATTTCACGCGATTGCTCGTAATATACATTTGTCCCTCAGCGAAGTGGCAATAAATTGCACCTCCTCTACCCTGCAAATATACAATGCAACTTCGCCGATGTTGCCAAAACAACCGCCATCATTGCGCTTGATTGCAGGGTAAAATAAATAGAAAACACGACTGGGAAACAACACGAATGGAAGTGCCGTGATGTATGAACAATAGAAATAATAACTCACATATAAATGGATGGAGAGAGAGAGAGAGAGAGAGAGAGAGAGAGAGAGAGAGAGAGAGAGAAATATGAAGCGTATAGCAAGGCAAGTGTTTCTTATTTTCTATTTGTTCTAGAAAGAATCTTAAAAGTATCCCATTCGAATTCTTTATAAAATGGATTTGCTAACCATGTAACGGAAAGCAAACGAGAGGACTCAGTTGGTTATTCATTAAACACGAGTTCCTAAAATTTCTATTATGCCTTGAAAACGATGCTTAACGCCTTTTCCTTGCTAAAAAAAAAATAGTACTTTATTAAAAGGCATTACTTTTAGCATCAAGACAAAATAGAAAAACAAACACAAATATAAACATGTCAGTTTATGTCAATTCAGTAACAAGAATATTTGTTAAGGGTTACCACATAACAAAACATATATCAATAAAAAAGATAAAAAAAAAATAAAGTTATACATATACACGAAACGATGGAAATAAAACACTTTTAAAATATGATATAAGTAAAAGATAAATAAATAAAACTTGCTTCCCTACGACTGAAGCTATTACAAAACTGAATTTATATGATCTCAGAACAGCTGATCAGACAAACTCAAACACTGTACTGAAATATCGTAGGTTCGACGACCATGGCAACTGTCACGGCAGTTTTTATTATAGACCAAATCAATCACCCAAAGCATTGAAGGACATATCAAAACCTCATTTGCAGAATCGCCAAAATTACCGATACCGCGCTGATGTTCCCGCATTGGTGTGCCGCTTTACCTGACAGAAGCCATGTGGCGGTTGCTGGCGTTTCTTAACGATAATGTTCTCTTCTAGGTAATATTAGCATTGATAGTTGTTTTGTGAATGTAATGGGAGATCGTCGAGGAACCACAACGGAAGGCATTACTGTTATTGCAGGTGATTCTGAGGGTGGGATAATTATGCGTTACTGTTGTTTTGGATTGTGTTTCTCTCTCTCTCTCTCTCTCTCTCTCTCCTCTCTCTCTCTCTCTCTCTCTAGCATTTACTGTCTATCGAGGTGATGAATACTTGTATACACAGCGGTAGCAAGAAAGGAGATAATTCTAAATGTCAAGAAGGATTTTAGCACAATCAAAAGATACTTTATTATAAGAAGGGATTGACCAGAGAAAATATCTATTACATGAAGAAATGTGAAGAAAATTATATGAAAACCGATTATATATTCAAATACAGATATATAAATACACAAACACACACAAAACACGTTCACACTATTACATACACACTCCTTTCAGTTTGGGGAACATGCTGCCTGAATCAAGAAACGGTAACTGCCGCCTACCACTACTAGCTCTGTAAACTATGTACTCAAATGTGAACTTGAAAATGTAGAATCAACCGCGAAAGTACTTGTTCCATGTCTCAGTTTTCACTCGCCTTCTTATGTGGGTTTTATAATATTGTCAAACTACACTGTAATATATATATATATATATATATATATATATATCTATATATATATATATATATATATATATATTATAAGTAAATTTATTACACTAGGGGCCTTTTGCTTTTCGAATGAGTGATTCTAGGTTTTCAGAATGAGTTTCGATTTCGATACCTGGATGCAATTAACCACAGTCGAATAGCTACCACGAACATAATACAATACCATGGAATCTTTAATTTCTATCTATCTATCTATCTACTATCTATCTATACTATCTATATATATATATATATATATATATATGTATATATATATACATGTATAAATATATATATATATATATATATATATATATATATATATATATATATATACATTGTACTGGTCACTTTTTACTACATATGTAAGTAACTGCAATAAACCTGATGCCCTCTTAACGTTTCCTATTCTTCACACTTTTTGGGAATGATTGTCACTACGATGCCTTAGATTAAAAGGCAAGAACGTAAGTAATTCTGCTGTTCGTTGCAGGATCCGATCCCGCATCCTGCATTACTTTATACTCTTGCATTTGCATCTAGGAGTTTGTTATGGCAAGCTTATCCAAAAAAGAGTGTATTGTCGTTATTACAACTACATATGAGTATATACATCTATGATATATACGTATATATTTGTGCTTGTGTGCCCGTGCGTGCTTGCGTGTTTGATTTCAAGTTTAACTTTACATAAAGTTTGCACATTTTATCATAATTATTACCAGATACTTTTTTTATCTTGAATTAAGACAAATAAATCTTAACTAGGAGACGCCATCCTCTAGTATTATGGTTATCAACAGCAGCAATAATCATAGATAATATGATGTGCAATAATAACTGTAATTGTACAGTATACTTCTCAGAAATCCCAAAATTATCGTAACTAAACATTAAATAATGAGAGGAAAGTGAAAATAAAAAACCAGCCAACAACAACAGTAACAATAACAATACAATAGAAGTACGTGATGAAGAAGAAACTGGGGACAAAAGCGAAAAAAATATCCCCGAAAGAAACACGAAGAGAGAGAGAGAGAGAGAGAGAGAGAGAGAGAGAGAGAGAGAGACAAAACGGCCGTGTAAATGCCATGTCGTACCCAGTCGAGGAGATGGATGACCGTAGCCGCGTCCTGGGAAGGGACGAGACAATGACCTACGCAAACAAACTCCCAAAAGTGTTCGCAAGACGCGAGAGCGACTGCGAGTCGTCCGTGCAAGACGAAGGGCACGGCATCTCATGAGTGATTAGTCTGAGATGCAAGAAGTACGTGTGAAATTTCTGCTGCCTGAGATGAGGCATGTACTCCGTAGGCATACATGCAGAACATGCATTGGGACGTGTTCGGGTCTCTCTCTCTCTCTCTCTCTCTCTCTCTCTCTCTCTCTCTCTCTCTCCAGCCGAGGAGAAATAATATTGCTTTCTATAAGCCAGATGAAACACTGCATTATGTATATTGCTTGCTCAATATTTCTGTTTAAGTGCATAACGTAAATTACCTTGCATTAATCATAGCTACAGGTCGATAGGATGATGCCCTTAAAGATTCTCTCTCTCTCTCTCTCTCTCTCTCTCTCTCTCTCTCTCTCTCTCTCTCTCTCTCTCTCGCTTATATTTTAGTTAACTCTTTACGTAATGAGAAACTCTTATGATGGCCTATTTAGTAAATAGATGCTCTCAAATTATTAAATATCTTCCATTGTTAATGATTCACATAAAAAGTTATTAAATTTAACCTCTAATATGTCTAAAATCTCAGGAATGATAAACCAAAATGATCATTCATTCTAGAACACAATATTTAGATCCATACTACGTATACGAGTATATCTGTATAGTAAGATAGATGGGTAAAGAGACTGGGGTGAAATGGTTGAAAATATATACAATTAAACCTTGTGGAGATTTGCCCTGAAGTGGGCTTGCTTCTTGGGTGTAACTGGTTGTACAAGACCATTTATAAAACTCCTTAGGAAAGAAAAATACTGAGGAAAAGTAATTTTGATTATCCTTGTCTATAAGTGTGAAAAAGCAGAGTATCCTACAGTACAAGATAAGATGAGAATGGGTGTTTATTTCCTATTACTATTGTCGAGAATAAAAAATAATCGGAATAAAGAGTCTTTCAGGGGCAAACCATGAGTTTGGAATATTAAAATCAATAGAATAATATGATTTGGCAAGAAAAGCAGAAGTTAAAACCGTGGGGTTATAAGAATTCCCGAAATAGTAACTTCCCGTACTTTGTTTTGGTTTCATTAACGTGGCGTGACAGTACTAAGACACTTTCGTACTTGGTAAGAAGTGTATTAGGACGAAGGTCCCACTCCTGTCCTTTCCACATTCGGAATAAAAATAATTATGTGTAAAGGTGAAATGAGTTGCTTTGTGGAGAAAGGGCCCTTAAAGTGTGGCTATCCTCAAACAAATATGATAGGCAAGGATTCATATTTATAGGGTGCCTGAAGGGAATGCGATTTGATACAAGATGGAAAACTTGTTTTTGAGAAGCAAAGTCTGTAGGACATTTTAAGGAACAAAAGGATATCAAAATGGAAGAGCAGTTCTGAAATGTAATTATAATTTATCAGTTCTGGTGCTGTATATGCAATGGTAAGAAAATCAAAGGGTAACGAGGATCTACCTATTCAAATCAACCTCTGCTGAGCCGAAGCCAGATTGACATGAACAATTTCTTACAGCACTCCATTCGAACAAATCAAGCCCACACTTATTTGAAAGCCGCCACAAACGGAACCCATTGACGCAACCTCTGCATACCAATCAGAACATTGCTTAGACTTTTAATAAACCTCATAACCACATGTCATTTGTCAGAGGAGTGTTATTAAATGTACGTGTGACGTGTAGACACTCCGCCAAAAGCTACAACCTGAAAGGCTTACTGCGTTATCATTCGCAGCCATAAGTGTCTTAATGTCTGTCACGTCAGGTAATAAGTTACAATATGAAGGGTCGTTTCTCTAATTGATCCTGAGAGGTCGTCTGATGAATACAAATACTGAGAAAATTGACTCTCTTGGTTGGGGTTTCTAAAGGAGTCCGTTTGTAAACGTATATGTTATGTTACACTGGCTACGATATTTCATAAACTATATACACATAATGCTGATTACAAACTGCGTAGATCGTAGATTTAGTTCTTGAGAGAGAGAGAGAGAGAGAGAGAGAGACCACGGGTATTGTAATTAAATGTTTCTATTACAACAGGCTTGATAGGACAGAACACTGGCTTAAATGTATTTATGTATTCAGGGAATACAAGATTAAATTCAGGCCCAGTTGTAGCAAGGCTACGTAATCAGGACCCCAGAATGCCTAACTAACTTCTCATAGCTCCCTCCTTTCCTGTATCTTAAATAAGAGGGCGACTTTGAAAATCTAATACGCGCACCGCAGAGTTTTAACATCAGAGGGGAACCCGAATAAAAATATTGTCCTTAATATGATAACAACGTTGCTTCTTATTTCGACCTGATAATGTAGCTGGAGCGACTGACGTATGACTGATGTGTATGTTTATGTTTTCAAACGCGAAACGATTACCTTCATCGACGTCGATGTAACGGAAAGGAAGATATTAGATTAATATTATGGATATTATAAATAGCCCCTCATTATTCTCTTGCAGTTCCATCATTTGGCGTCGCCTCCGAAATAATGACCGAAATATACTCCAAAAATAATCTTCCTTCCGGGAGAGATAATAAACAGCGGGATTAAAGTCATAAACATCATTGGGGTACAATGGCGTGGCAAATAGAATACTAAATTACAGTAATTACACGGAGTTTGAAAACGTAATTACATGTAATATAAAGTAAACAATTCATCTTATCTCAAATCCTCTCGGAATTCACCTCATTAACCAATTCTCTTTCGTTTGTATCTATTTACCCAAGACCCTTATTGACTTTGCTTCCTCTTATTTTATTTCCTCTCTTTCACTTCATTTCATCTCTATTTTTTTTCCTTTATTTTATAAGTTTTATTGATTTTTTACATTTTCCGTTATTCCTTACTGCGGGACCAGTGTAGTGGGTTTTATTTTTTCTTTTGTTTCCAAATACATTTATCTACTTTTGTGGTTGATTTAAATCAAGATTAGGAGTAAAACAAAGCAGTGGAGGCCTGGTGTAGACCTCCAAACTGTGCCCTGATTTTATTTTGTATCCTTGTTAATTCGTACTGAATTATCAAATGTTATAATGTTTTGGCCTTTATTTGTATTTTAATACAGTTTTCCGCACACGGCATTTGGCTAACACCGACGAAAATGACGAACGGTGATTAAACGTCAGGACTTGAGATTTGCAAAGATTGCCACCATCAGCCTGCTTGGACCACGCCCTCTAACCAGTAATCAATGCGATTCAATTCCCGCCGGAGCGAACCCCCCTTCGGGAATTGGGCAACGCTGTCCGAGGGGAATTACCCTTTCTGGATCAATCAGAGAAGTACCGCTGGAGGAAGCCAGGGAGTTAGGGAAGGAGAGGGAAGAGGAGGAAGAGAAATAGGACGAAATGCTTCGGATTGGAACTGGAAAGGAGGCTGTGCACATCACATTCCTTCCTGGGAGCCACTGGTGGAAGTCGAAAATGTTCATCCGAAACAATGGTGTATACATGTATACGTATGTGTGTGTGTGCGCGAGTGCGTGTGTACTATATACGTATATATGTGTGTGTGCATATATATATATATATATATATATATATATATATATATATATATATATATATATATATATATATATATATAACAACACTTCATTCTTCATTCACATCTCTCGAAATAGAGAAAAAAATATGATGACAATACCTCTAAACAAAATTTCTTCATTTTCTCTGAAGGTATTTCTTATTCGCCAAATCGACAGTTTACCGAGATCAATTGTCCATTTTTGCTTTTTCTTTACCTCCAAAATCTTGCATCTTAAGCAGGACCAGGATACATCCCATATTTCTCTCTCTCTCTCTCTCTCTCTCTCTCTCTCTCTCTCTCTCTCTCTCTCTCTCTCTTCCCTTTCGCGGGATTTCTCATCTCATCACAATGCATCTCCCATGCAATCAGTATGAGTAGCTAACAACCTATGATTATGTACCTCATTTTTGTCAACAATATTCTTTTCTTCCCTTCATCATCAGAGGGTTTCTTATCACACGAGTACGTGCCAATCTCACAGTTGCTATAAAATCATGATTTCAAGTCATATCTATCTCTCTTATTATTCAGCTTTTTTAATTAATATTTTCTTATTTATTAAAATTTAAATGAAAAATACTGGGCAATATACTTCCATGGCGACGGCCATAATCTTTGTGCATAAATCTTGCTGAAATTTCGTACTTTTTTAATAAACGTGTCTTCTTCGAGATATACATACCCTCATACATACATATATATATATATATATATATATATATATATATATATATAGGAAAATAAACACCATGTTGAAATTATTCTTTTACGGATGTAATCTTTTTGAAAATTAACGACACTTTAGAAACACCATCCGTTTAGGATTTAATTCCTTTTACTCTCGAGATCTCTCTTTAAATCATGTTTCTTGAATATTTCTGGGTATAAGGCGAATGATAAAGAAGTATAAAAGTCAACGGCAGAAAAATAGGTATGTAAACGTCAAAAGTCTTTTTAAAAATGATCGAAAATACGTGAATTATTCACACATAAATACATACACACACACATATATGTATATATATGTATATTGTTTTTGTATATTTATGTATCTGTGTGTTTGAATGGATTCGCGCATTTGCGTTCATACCGATTTTTCTGCCGTTGACTTTTATACGTTTATTATTCACCTTATACTCAGAAATATTCAAGAAACATGATTAAAAGAGAGATCCCAAAAGTCAGAGGAAGGAAATGCTAAAGGGATGGTGTTTCTGAAGTGTCGTTGATTTTCAAAGATATTACATCCGTAAAAGAATGGTCATTTTAACGTCGTGTTTATTTTCCTTAAAAGGATGCATCTGACAAGCTTGTTTATTCATAACGGTAACGTCAAGTTTTTGACGCTTTCTGAGGTTACTTCCCATCTGGACAAAATACATGTCATTCTTTAAAGGGAAGACTCTTTTTTTTTAGCGGACGTAACTCTGAACGATGCTGTTTTCAGAACATTACATGATGTTGCTACCCAGTACAGTTTTGTGCTCGTTCTGTGTAGATTTGAAACAGTGAACATGTTAGTAGTCAGCATTACAATGTTCAAGTACAGACTAAATATAAAGTTGCTCAACCCTGCTTATAAAATAAAGTGTCTTTTACTTGACGTTTTCGTTAAAGACTTGTTACAAATAAAACAAGAGATTTTGCAGGTTAAAAATCAAATTTAAGTTCTCTTATGAACCCAGCTTTCATACCCCCGGTCATAGTTCTTTGCAAACTGTGTTGAGATTTTCCTCAAATATACAGCTTTTATTATTCATTATTATTATTATTATTATTATATCTATATATTATTATTATTATTATTATTATTATATTATTATATTATATTATATTATATATATATATATATATGTGTGTGTGTGTGTGTGTGTGTGTGTGTGTGTGTGTGTGTGTGTGTATCACTATAATATTCAATGTTTATAACAAAAGTGAGGAAAGATTAAAACGGCCACACTTTCAGATTTGTTCTAATTCTCCTTCCCCTAAGGACAGAAATTTCTTACTGAAAGAGATGTGAGGTAAAACTACAGTGTATGATTCAGATCCATCATTTTCCATAAAAGAATACTCCTAATTATTTTTCAAAACTGGTATAAACAAGCTGCGCACCATTAACTACGAGTATAAATCAAAGAACAAGTATACCTAAGTGAAGAAATGCAATGCAATTCCTCTTATAAAATAAGGTATACATTAAATAAGAAATTCTTTCTGTTCTCACTATACGAATACGACCTCTTTTCATATTCACACGCAATACATTCCCTTTTTTCGAAACACGCAATATACCTGCCTAGTTATTCACAAGGGTAAAAATGCAAATTCGGATTCTTTTTTCAAAATTATACTAAGGGAGTTAATTTTTTGAAGGATGAAATTAATTTCATCCTTCAAAACAGCAGAGTTATTTTGAGTCTTCTCTAAACTTAATAAAATAAAACTTGACATGGCCTTATAGTATGCCCCTCGGTGGTTGCAGTTAGATGTTCAGGGAGAAGTTAGCCTGGGAAGTTACACTTCCAATTATTATCACGACTATCAACATCATCATTAATTAAAGATGAAAAATATCTTAGAGAAACATTTACCATAGATGGCGTTGCTCCTAAACTTTAAAGCATTATTTAGAACCAGGTTGCCGCCTATTCACCTGAATAGGAAGAGTAGTTATAAATATGTTAAAGAATTAATTGATTATACATACATACATACATACACAATCAGCAAAAGTTCTAATAAAAGTCTAATTACATTTCTAGAAGACACGAATCCCCATGAAATGAAAACTGAACGGTGATATAATCTAACAAGAGCATTCTGACTCGTTAAACGAAAATGATTTTTGAAGTACCTTCGTAATGAAATGCTTCAGGGAGGAAATTTGATAGCAACCGGATATTTACGCAGAATTCTGAAAGTCAAAGGTAGCAATGACAACATGAGAGACTGGACTAGAGTGAGAGCTGGAAAATAAATTTCTAACACTGATAATATGAAATTTCATATCTTACTAACGTAAAACAAACACTCCACGAGTCATTGAAGCTCGTTGTGAAAATATGAAATAAAACCATGGACAGAAAATCTTTACACACACCCACATATTTGAATGTGTATGTATCCATAATAATATTATATAAATATATATATAATAATTATATATATTACTAATTATATATTATTTATACTATATATATATAATATATATATATACAAAATATTACATAGATAGAGAGATATTACTACTATATACTATACATATATATGTATTATGTGTATGTATATAGGCACGGGGATGTATCACTCATATATAAGTACACACAAATATATATATATATATATATATATAATATATATATATATATATATATAATATGTTATATATAATGGTAATATCATGAAAACATATGTATATAAGATTAAGATTTTCTTTCGTTTGACAAAGGTGAATAAGTGTTAAATAAGAACTCGTTTATCACCGAAACACAACAGCATATCGATCCTCTAACGTTAAAGGACATCAGGTTTCAAAACAACTTCAGCATACTACACACACATCCCTTTATGAGCAACTCAAACAATATCGTAGTTTTGCCTTATCGAGACACTATTCGGAGATAGTAACTTTCCACATGGATTAGTTTCCGTAAGTTTCTCTTCCCCTGCACGAAATATTAAGTATTAAAGATTTCTATCATATGTTGACTGTAAGGTAGAAGTTGTTAATATAAATGTGATTGATATTCTTATGGCCATGAATTATCAATATCCCAAAAACTCACTTCATGAACCATACCGGATCCAGGGGTCTACACCGGGCCTTTTATAACCTTTATAACTGACCACGCTTACGATCCTTCAATGGATACGAGTCCGTGCTGGCATAAGGCCAGCTCTGACTAAACTAAGCAATCAACTCGGAGGTTGAGAATGACGGTAGAAGAATATTGAGAAATTCGGTTCCGATTAGGGATTGTTTCCCGGGATCCAGGACAATTTTCTAGGATTAATAATTCCGGGATATTTTGCGCATCCCAGGAAATCCCGGACTAAAATTAAGTACAAAAACAGGGACAAATTTGACCGCAGAATGGTAATGGACTTGAGGATTTTAGTCAACTTTGTCAGTTGTTGCTTTCATTTATGGAAAACTTCTGTATACATTTTCTTTTCCTTCACTCATTTGACTAAACTTGCTGTCATTCATTTAATCATTATTGTTTTCAGAGAATGAAAAACTTATTGTGTGTTGTGTTACTTGTAAGATTTTGTTATAAAAGTCCATAGACGCTTATAAACCAGGTTAGTTCTTATATGGATGCAGAATATAATTTTCCCTTTGATTAGTTCATTTTATTAAATTTGCTGTCATTCATGACAATTGTTAGTTCCGATGAACAAAATATCAAACCGAACTCTTAATTATATTTTCGTGGTCTTTTGAACCCTCTCTTTCCTTATGATGACTTATTAAGAGGCCTCTTCCCGAAATACTGACTTTCGGGTACGCAAAATCAAATGAAAACGGCAATTTTGCCATAAGGGGGTGACCGCCATCTGGGAAAACTCTGCTATGTGAAGTTACGCTAAACATTGTTTTCTTCTTCTTCTTCTTCTTCTGTTTCCGTTTGGATGTAAATTCTTATCACCATCCAAAACTTTGAATCGCGCTTGGTTTGGCAAGATTTCTCAGCTAGGATATTGTGTGTGTGTAGTATATCTATATATATATATATATATATATATATATATATAAAATATATATTTATATATATATAGGATATATATATATATATATATATATATATATAAAATTTGTTTATTGCATACTTGTACAAAAAAAAAAACAGAAGTAAAATGAAACGGAACGATATACTTTCTGTTTATGTAAGTATAAATCTTTATGACATTTTATAAGTTGTTTTTGGTTAACTGAGTGCGATATCTGATTTAATTCAAGATTAAAATGGTCGAAATCTACAATCGCACCTGTCATTCTAGAAGCGCAATAAGGACAAAATTTAATGTAGAGATGCGGTTTTTACATATCTTTTTTTATTATCATTATTAACTCTTGTATATGGGTTCCCTGGTGGTTTTCTGCCATTTATTACTCCTTCAAGCCTAGCAAAAGAGTTTTGGAAAAGAAGCAAGACAACATTCTATCACTCTTCACGTGATTACAAAGCTTATGCCATAATTTGCTTATCGCCAACAAACCACATATTTTATTAATCATAACTTTAGTGCTCATTAACACAGAAGACCCTCCACATCGAACACTGACCTCGTTCTTTCGGGCAACAAAAACTACCCTGTTCCCAAATAATTATATATGACTTCAAAAGTCATGAGACTCTCGGTGGAATCTCATGCCCTTCATTTGGGACACCAAAAACTTCCGAGATAACCAAGGAAATTATTGAGTAGTTATTTTATAATCTATTACATAACTTTATTTCTCTTTCCATAAATGTAATATGGAATTTCAGCTGTTGGGAAAATTTCGGACATCCCTTAGTGTGACATCTTACCCTTGACGTCACTCAGTGCCAAGGGTCGATATGACCCGAGAAGAAACTTCGTAATTAGAAAATATGTAATTGGGTGGCAATTTCGTGGCACTGCTTCATGTTGCGTTTCTTTCATAACCTTTGCAAGTCCATTTATTAAACCAGTTTGATTCTTATCCTACCGAAAAAAAACCGACAATACATGTTCAGATTCTGAGAAGAAGGGAACATGCCTGAACTAAATGAAGAACGTGGCGAAGTTACTGATTATTTTAGTTAATGCTACTCACACACACACAGGAGAACACACACAGAGAGAGATCGAGAGAGAGAGAGGAGAAGGGAGACCGAGAGGGAGTTTTACGAGAATGCGAGAGAGAGAGAGAGAGAGAGAGAGATTAACCCAAATTTAGCTTTCTTCTTTAACTAATTTTGCATCCTTTTATCACTATCATCGCCTGCAACGTGTGACAAAATTATTAAAAAGTTCTTAAATTAATGTTAAAAAAAATTAAAGATGTTAGCAGAATAGAAACCATACGAACATCACTTAGGCTGATATCAAAATAAGTACACCTTCATTTATAACAAATGGTAATAAACTTTATTCCATGTAATGGCCGTTTAAAATACAAATACAGATACAGTATGATCAATAATAATAATAGTAACATAAAATGGGTTATTAACAGCATTTGCAATCAGTGCTAACGGTGGATTTACTTAACGTTACTGAATACTAATCACAATGACACAGGCACCATAGATGCTAAAGCGCTAATGGTAGCAGTTAATGCTAAAAAGGAAGACCAAGGATCAACATACTAAGTACCAACAAGACATAAGCTGAAAATAATCAAACAACCAAACAAAATTTCAAATAACGATACAACAGGAGCCACTGGCAACAACTGGTTAGGCAACGAAGAGACAACATTCAACTGACAAGCTAACTAATGAACAAATTCTGGACTTTGAATAATACTGACAAAGGAGAGAAGAATGTTGACACTGTTGGGGGAAAACAACTAACAAGAACAACACTTCGAATACTAAAACAAAACAACGACACAAAACTTCGCCTGAAAAACGAAAAGACAGAAACAACATCCAGATGTTTACCTCTGCTTTGTTTGGATGTTGTTTCTGTGTATTTTGTTTTTCAGGCGGGGTTATGTGATGTTGTTTTGTCTATTCGAAGAAATAACGAGACATCACAAAACCTCGCCTGAAAAACAAAAACATATAAACAATTTGTTCTTCGAAAAATGACAAAACAACGTCACAAAATTTTGCTTGGCAAACAAAATCATAGAAACAACGCTCAAACAAAGCATAGGCTAAAATTGAGAGAGAGAGAGAGAGAGAGAGAGAGAGAGAGAGAGAGAGAGAGCATTAACCCTTTGCGTGCAGCAGTCAATCCAATGTGACGGTTGCGGGTTATATTATGGAAGTAATTACTTATTAGGTAAAGTAGAAGCCCGGAGATTCCTCTGTCACGGGATTTCTGATTGACAGTAAGGGTGGGAGGTGAACTGGATAGCGTGGCAATATCTAGTGGTCGAATTCCGGCTCGTGAAGGAACAGGAACCACCAATTTCAAGGGAAAGTCCTATGTTTAAAATAACTGAAAAATTAAAAGATATAAGTTACTGTGAATAGCAGTTTTCAGGTAAAATTTAATATATAAAAATGCAATTTCAAGTAAAGATCAAATATAAAAAATAACTAATTCAAAGGAAAGATTGGATATAAAAACAGCAATTTAGATATATAAATATAAATATGAACAATGAAATTTAGCTACATACTGTCAAGCAAAAGATAAGTTTATCATTTTCTAAGCTCATCATAGTTAACTTATTCTTCATTGCTTTACACAAACTTTATCTTCTCGATTATGTGGTTTTAGATGACATTTCATTAAAGATGTTAAATATAGTGTCGTTTTTACTAACCAGACCCAATTAGCAATAGAAACTTCTCTTAGCTAGATGGGACTTGCAGTTTATTGTGGGATGCGAACGACATTATATCGAGAATTGAATTTCTAATCACCAGAAATAAATTCCTCTGATTCAACGTTGGCAGAATGGGGAGTCGAACTTGCAACTACCAAATTGGTAGGCGAGCACGTAAACCACTCTTCCAACGAGGAACTCTTGTAGCAAAAACAGGCATTTAAATCGCAAAAGCATATACGAGTTGATTTCAACGTCATAATTATGATTGCATTAGTTTTAATAAAGATAACACTAAACGTTAAAATCTAGCTTAATTGATAATATCACCCCGATAAAACAAATTAAAGAGCTTAATTACAAAGAGAACAATGGCAACAATAATAGCAACAAACATGTCAATGAAACTGACTAGTCAAAAATATTTAAAAGAATAATAACTTTTTAATGCAGGGCTTCAAGAATTAACATAGCACTTTCTAAAACTACGAATGTCCTCACCAGATATTTCGAAAATTGGGACGGAGAAAATTTGCTGCCGAATTTCGAGTTCATCTAATCGAAGAAAATGAAGCTAAATTCATTTAACTTCGAAATAAGCTGGTTCATATATTCTTTTCATGAAACCAAAAAACTAAGCCAAACATATTTTTGCTGATCTTTGAAGCTTACAAAATTCCGTTCAACACCATGCTATTCAATAACATTAAGTTAAGTACAATTATGGTCCACCCGATTATGTATTTACGTTATTAGGGCAGTTAGAACATAGAAGAGAAACATATCATTACACAGGCGCGCTGAGATGAGGCACAGAGCACCAAGAAGGGTAAAAACAAAGCAAGAACCAAAACAACGCTGGCCACATCGAGATCGTCCGAGAGCTGTAATCGCATACCCATTTCTCAAACCTGCCCTCCCTCCTGACCTTTGAACCCCCACGGTCACAGCATAAAAAAACAACAAATTTCATTACTGTGTTGCTTACACGCTAAACAACTGTTTGCTAGTTTGTCTACCACCAGAGCGTAGTTAACATCCACAAAATTACATGACAGCCGAGTAATGGACAAATATCTGTTGCATAAATTTTAAAAAATAATTGTAATTTAGACCTGATCGTTCTTACATAACGTGCTCTATACAATTATTTTAGGCTTCTTCTTATATTCTATTTGATTTTGACTTCATTTTATAGTTTAAAACATTCTTGATTCTTTTCAGTGTTTCTTCTTCATTTGATTCTGATTTTCTTTTCAGAGTTTTCTGTTTATCTCCATGCTCAGCCTCCAGTCTATTTTGGCTCATGAAAGAAAACTCCCATTCTTTTATTACTTTCTTTTATTATCTAGCGAGAGTTCAAATCTTATTCAGCTAAATCTATATTCGTCCAAAACTATGAACGATTACTATTTATATTCTCGGTTTATTGTAGAGTTTGGTGCTGCGATCTGCTTCCCATTTACTCTAGTGCCACTTTTATCTCACGTAATTGTCTTCCATTACCTTTTATTTGCGCTTTCTTTGTTTCTATATGACCTCGGTATCCCAATATACAGGTATCCATTAAATCTCTATCAGCTCTCTATTTTAAATAATGGAATATAATGCAATAAGCATGCGGGGTTGGAAAAGAATAAAACAAAAAATACACTGGCAAAAATTTCAGGACAGAACGGAAACTGCGGGATTTTGCATTTAAGCAAATAAATCTATAGTTTCTAATTCCGACTTTTTTCTCTCTTTAAAGAACGGACTTCAATAAAAACCATATTTCACACTCCCCTTAGCTGTAGCAGGATATCCCGTCAGCCGTAAATGTCTTGCCAGCGGATTTATAACTGGAAAACAATCGAATCGGGGAGGGTACCTCGACTACACCCACCCCTAGCAACATCCATTCCCCTTTCCTGGGGTTTACGCTCTCTCTCTCTCTCTCTCTCTCTCTCTCTCTCTCTCTCATTCCTGATCCTTTATTCTCCTTTTCCTCTCTCGGCATCATCGTCATCATCATCATCATCGGAGTGCTCTGCAGGGCTCCCCTTATCAGTAAGTTTTCCCCGAAGGTAATTACATGGTTGCAATTTAATGGTTATTTACGGCATTGGGCGCCCTCTATCGGCCCTTCTCTCCTTCTTTCCCATCTATTCTCTTTCATTACCCTCGCTTTGCTCTCTCTCTCTCTCTATCTCTCTCTTTCTCTGTATCTCTAACAGCAACGGGGGTAATTTACTCACTGGCCACCTGCTACAGCGGGCACCTTGTTAAAGAGCGACTATTAGCTTTTCTGGACTGTAATATAGTGCTCCTCGCCGCCTGGAAGAGAAGCAGACGGAGTGAGCGTCCTCCTCCCCTGTCCCCTCCGCCCTGCCAATCCACGCTTAAGCCCGAAGCCACAGGGGTCATAAAATGTCCCTTCCGGGCCTTTGACACCTCAGAAGGTCTTTAGCAAACAGTGCCGGGGTGTTTTGTCCAGCGAGTTTGTCAAACAAAGAGAAACGCCCTCGAGGAGACTTGGATCGGCGCTGAGGGAGACAGAAGACGTCACATAAATAAATATCAGAAGTTATCGCGGCGGCAGATAGGGTCTTCCGCAGCTCGTGTTTCAGGGCGGGAAAATGGCAGTCTCTTACAGTCCCACTTCCGACATTAAACGCAGTTCATGGCCTTCTTATTCTCTCTCTTTCCGCAGCGTTATAGGATATCAACGACCATCGCTGTCATCATCAACGCCGTTTTTCCTCTCACCACATTTTTATACATTTTCATTTTTGCACCTCTCGCCTCCTCGCCACTTTTTGTTCGTTTTCCTTCATCTCCTTGGATACGGAGAAAGAGTTTCTGTTCTTTTTTTTTTATTTTTTCCATATCTCTTCGGCTCCTTTGATCGCTCATGCATCGCGAAGAACACGGGGCATAAACGCACCTATAATAATCATTAACCGAGGACTAAGCAAGAGCGTAAAAAAAAAAAAAAAAAAAAAAAAAAAAAAAAAAAAAGATGGGCAGAGGCTGGGGTCGAACGCATTCGAATCTAATCTTGGCACATCTCCGTATAACTGACGGTATTTTCTTGATATTATTGTAACGCTCCTGAACAGTAAATGCAGTGTGTGAATGCATAAATTGTTGATGTTCTATGACGGTATGCTTTAGAGGATGGGGTTTTATTGCGCGTGCGCTGCGTTAAAAGCGTTGCTTAGATTTCTGTTAATTGCAATCACATATATGCTGATTCCGCTTGCGGATATGAGACTAAATTTATTTATTAAAATTGGCATGTGGGGGATTCTAACACGGATTTGGGTATGATATGCACAAACAGAGAGAGAGAGAGAGAGAGAGAGAGAGAGAGAGAGAGAGAGAGAGAGAGAGAGAATGTTACCTACAAGTTCCTTGTTCATCTTATACAGACAGACAGAGAGAATGTTATAAGTTCCTTGCCCCTCTTATGAGAGAGAGAGAGAGAGAGAGATAGAGAGAGAGAGAGAGAGAGAGAGAGAATGTTACAAATTCCTTGCTCCACTTGTGGGTATTAGTGTTTGCGTCATTCGTGATGAACGTGATTGTACCTACTGTTAGCTGATTTATAGCAACAAAACAAGATCAAAACAAAGACTTCAAGACTGATACAGATCTTACCTCCAATATGGAAATATTATCAAAATATACATCAGCAACAATGACAAAGAATGCCCCTTTTCTTTACTATTAAAAATCAATGTTTTCCCGTAGACCGAACCTCAACGTAACGTAACGTAACGTAACGTAGCAAAAAACACAAACACCAAATCGCTCAAATTAATTGTCTTCGTATCTATAATCCCTAAACAAAGACCAGACGACGATAAAGAGAAGACAAGATTGACCCAAATAGGACAAGGACTTCGGAAACGACAGAAATGACGCCTTACCAGTCCGGTCGTCGAGAATGAGAAGTAACGAGTCTCGTAAAATATTTAATCAGGGGCCTCCTCCACCACGTGCAAATGCATATCATTAAGGGAGGGATAATGAGCGGGATAAGTGTGACATACTGACCCGGAGGATGCCAATTATGACGACTTCCAGCGCCTCGGTAATCGCACTCGCGGCCATGAATCAAGTCATTACCGGGAAGGATGGACCGAGGCGTGAATATTCCTACGGCGTCGCACTCCCAAATTACATTTTTTCTTTACACTAACAACGTCAAACGAGTGATGATTATGAGAATAAATAAGGATAAATAAGTAATGATTATATGGGGACATTTACAACTACGGGCGCCAGTGTATGTTTACAAGTGTGAAATGTTTACAAAAGTACACAGGTACATCCAAGCGTGAATATATGTATAGATGTGTCAATGTGAGATTATACAGATAGCTAAGTGGACAGGAAAAGGAGAGAGAGAGAGAGAGAGATGAGATAGATGAGAGGAAAGAGGAGGAACGAGAGAGAGAGAGAGAGAGAGAGAGAGAGAGAGAGAGAGAGAGAGATCAAGTCGAAGTGTAAAATTCATTGCCTTTGCCCGCTGCCGGAGATCAGCTGTCATATAATTTTTCAGTTTAAGGAAATTCTTTCTCCCCATAATTTTCCAGTTGATGTGAATAAGGTCTCTGTGGAATGTTCAAACAAACAAACTTATGTGCACTCTGTGTCAGTTTTTTTCGTGAGTTTTTATTACCTAATTGAAAAGAAAAATTAAATATACCATAATTCTATCAGAACGGGCCTCAATATTATCAGTAGCATTCACTACTGGATATTACTCCGTATGATAATATGTCCCCGAAATACATAAATCGTGTTGCCTCCAAATGAATAGCACATATCACCCATAAGAAAATAAAAAAAGGCTAATAAATGATTGAAACTAAGTTTAGCAAGGCAGAAGTTTTTACAGACATTCTTTGTTCGTAGACAGTCGAGCAAAAACATTTCTGACAGAGAGAGAGAGAGAGAGAGAGAGAGAGAGAGAGAGAGAGAGAGAGAGAGAGAGAGAGAGGATGTAATTTTCCATTTTTTTCTATGAAAGAGAGAGAAAGAGGGTGAGGGTATATAATTTTCAATTTTTTTCACAGAGAGAGAGAGAGAGAGAGAGAGAGAGAGAGAGAGGGGACATGTAATTTTCCATTTTTTCGCCGCGATGTAAATACGGTCACTAACAATTAACGACCTTATCTCGTTGGCCTGACACTTCCCTATCGTAAGTTATTGTGTTAATGCAGGCCGAAATGGCCGTTAATGTCAAGAGCGTTTTTTAATCATTACCCTGATGTCAGTTATTTTCTAGCAATTGCCCCATACATGTGGTCCGTTAAACTCTCTGCCTGGTCAGAATTACAGCGTTTAACGGGTTCGTAGACGTGGTTGCATCGTTTTATACATATGGCGTGGCAGAGGGAATGTTCGCTGCCTGTGACAGAAAGTGTGAGTGTGAAACATGCACATATGATTACAGAAATGCGACACAAAAAGGGATATAATAAAATAATCGTTGGTACCTCAAAATTTCAAACTGGATGCAAAGTGCTTTTTTTTTATTGAGCAGGCTTACATGACTATCATTTCATTGTTTAATTGTTTAATATTCGTTTTTCTTCTTTATTTTTACTGCAGCATTCATACTTTAACTGCTGAATCCTGAATCGTGGACGAGGGGTAAAATGTCCACAACATTAGCCGCTTCATACACATATACAAAAGTCTCTCCTGCAGTGCAGAGAATCCCCGTTAATTAGCATGGTCAGCGCCATTCACCCTCTCTCTCTCTCTCTCTCTCTCTCTCTCTCTCTCTCTCTCTCTCTCTCTCTCTCTCTGTTATATATCTATATATATATATATATATATATTATATACCTATAAAGTGATACACACACACACACACTGATATACAATAAAATCAATGCAGCACTCACAACGAGCGCTGTCCTGACACCATTAATCTTCGAAAGGTATTCACTTAATGTCCCGAGTCTTGCCTGTATATATCTCCGCAGTGTATGTAAATCAAACAACGGCCTTGAACATTATTCCACTTGACTAATCTCCTTTTCAATCCCTACATACATTTGCATATGGAGGCTATATTCCCGAATGGTATCCCAGATGAATACAATGAATACAACGCCTTTGTGTTCCCCGACTCACCGTATTCATGTTGCGAGCCTTTTGTATGAATACTGTAGAGAGCGACTATAGCTCTACGGAATATTTTTCTATGATTATTATTATTATTTCGACGATATATTCTTGCAGTATATGAAAATCTTTATATTCCAACGCCTCTGAATAGAGCAGGGGGTCTGTAACGTCACGTTATCTTTTCAGAGGGGACTCCTCGCTCTTTTCAAAAAAAAAAAAAAAAAAAAAAAAAAAAAAAACTGAAGGAAATTTAAAAGAAAGGGAATTTGCTACAACAATGGCAAGCCTACGGAAAAAATGGTCTTATTATTTTTTACTGTTATTAGGAAAATCTCTTTGTAATGTTCAAAACCAGTGAATTCAAAACTTTCATGAATCTAGATATCGTATCTTCGGCGATCTCAAATAACTTTTGAGCGCTCCCTTACAGTAAGTTATTAATATCATTCCAATAACGTTAAATGTTCATTTTCCATTATTAATGGCTTCATACAGCTAGCTGTGGCTTAGATCATTTTTTACGGCTTTTAGTTACTGTTTTACACGAATCATAAATTAGGTGAATATTACATTAACTAAGATATTATGTTATCATTCCTGTTACGAACTTTTGAGGTCCAGTTATGTTCTTTTCAAATAATTGCGAATAAGCCATAGCTCATTTCGTTTTCATCAAATACGTTAACTAAACAAGTCCCATGGTTATTGCCCGAGTCTGAGTTAATATCATCACTATATTATGCACTGTGAATTATGTGGGGAGTAATTATCCTGCTATCATGTAGCATTAAATGAGCCTGAAATAATCAACATATTGCCATGAAGTACTGCTTTTATTGAATTTTGCGCTGTACCCCTGCTAATAACTTTGACTACTGATTAACCATGAATCGTTGCTATTATTGCACATTTTACGATGTTGTAAAAAATACTATCGAAGAAATTCGAAAGTAACTTCGCCACAAAAAAATCACCCGAGTCTTAGCGTAATCCCTTTTGTTATCATAGATAATCTATTCACCGAATTTAATCTCATTTGGTGATGGTAAAATGGCTTGAACTGACATACTTGCCGCTTATCATTTTCTGAACTGCCTTAGAAAAAGATTAACGTAAAACAGTAAAATGGAACCGTGTTTTAGATAATGACTCCCTATTTCTCAATTTTGAATTGAAAGTGGAATATAAGATTTAGGCCAAAGGTCAAGCACTGGGACCTATGAGGTCATTCAGCGCTGAAAGGGAAATTGAGAGTAGCAGGATTTGAAAGGGAGAACAGGTGGATAACCTGGCAGTTGCACTCTAAATTAGTTGCTAGGTAAGGGCGGGAAGTACGATAGAAGAAAGAGAATATGAACGGAAGTATAGTAAAACAAGTGAAAGGAGTTGCAGCTAGGGGCCGAAGGGACGCTGCAAAAATCCTTAAGCAATACCCACAGTGCACCGCATGAGGTGCACTGTTGGCACTAACACCCTACGGGATCTAAATTCTGGAAGTCTTTAACTGACGGAACTGATTTGTTAAAAACTTTTCACAGGTGCAGTGGTACTACTTTCTCTCTAGTTATCTCAATAACTCGATTCCTTATTTTAAATATATATTGCAAAGAATTGTAAAATCATCATTTTAAGTGCATCCCTGTTATAAAATTTCGGTATATCTACCTGGATGACTTTTACGACTTAAAAGACCAGCGAAGTGTTACTAATTGAGATTCTGATTCCTTAAGAAAATTATTAGTATTGCAGCTTTTCGCTTAAATATCGGAGTGTGTGCGGATGTGTGATGCATGTGTAAAAATGTGAGTGAGTGAGTGTCTTAAAATGTTACTCACATCTGCAAATTGCTAAACAATTTGCCTTCTGATCGCAATGTTTGCAATAATCTTTCATTAATTAGACAACATGGCCTCTGGTCTCATCATTGTCAGTATCAGGTGGTGCGTGTTTAGGCCTGTTTCCTTAATTACTAAATCCTCCATGCTACTAATGACACTGACCAATGAATCCCTAGACATTAGAAGATTTTTAGTTTTGGATATATTAAATGAAAATCTGCGTAGGACTAGAATTACATTTTGTTGATCCCACTGTTTCTTGGGACGTAAAATGTAAGAGGAACTACGAGTAAGCAGTTTGTGAGGATAACCACGAAAGATATTGCATATAATAACGACCTAAGTTGAAATCCAATGAAAAGAACATACTTATACCTAACCTGGTTGACAACTATTTGTGCGACAAAATCAATGTCCCCAGAATGCAACCCAAGGTTGTACACAATGAGGTTCCCAGGACATTTCACTAGTGATACATTAAAAAAACTGTACCCTACTTTCCTTAATATTAACATTACATAATTTCTCCTTCGTTTTGACCAAATCACATATGTAGCTCACAATCCAAAACAAAGTGTAATTTTAGAACTTTACAGAACTTATAATTATCAACAATATATCATCTGCACTCAGACTGAAAAGTACTTTCCTGACAGGTGAATTCTACAACAACTGATGTACCATTACAAATTCAGGTGCAATAGCGCAATCGTACATTCTGCACTTAACGAAATAACTGTACCTCACAGCTTCCCAAGCAATACCTAATACGTCCATCACTAAGCAGAAAGAAATAAGTCAGCTGTAATTGTTGGTTGCGGGTTGCTCACGGGTTAGTAATTTCATGCGAGGGCCACTGGGTTTTTTACGAGTTCAGTAATTAGCAGATGATTTCAACTGAGTCAGATGCAGGTGATGCCAAGATCGATTCTGACCACACATTTTTCAGGATAATTATATGTTAATGATGGCTAATTTGTACCTGCCAAACCACTTCATCATTTTCTCCTGCGAGAAAGAAAGCGCCGTTCGGACGTCGTCTGTTCTCGAGAGCATGACGCTCAAGCTCAGTTCGTTCCCAGATCTAAATGCTGCATTACGAGTTAATAGGCAGATAATGAAATGCTCTTAATTAAGGTTAATAGACCAATGTCATTTTCCGATGTATTGCACTAACATCAGAAGTAAGGAAGAATATATTATTATGAACTGTCAGTTCACCCAAAGCAAACATATTGAATACCATGAAAAATAAAAGTCGAAAAACATAAAACGAACCCAAAGGAAATGATTCAATAATAGACCTTACAAGTCTTCAAAATTATAATTCTGAAGCCTGGTCGACTTAACTATAGAATTTACACAAAGATAATACGGCACTACAGAACTGTGCCACCTTTGTAATTCACGTTCTTACTTTTCCATAGCTTTCTCTTGAGACCCTTTCTCTCATCCAGCTGGATGACTGGTTCCCTTCTATCGCCCTAATTAACAAGCAACCCCGATAACAAATAATGATGGTGGTAATTTTAGCGAGCTTTCGGGGACAACAATAAGTGTCCTTTCTGGTCGAAGTTAGGACTTTTGCCAGGACCGGATCTTGAACAAAGGTGGAAAGGTATTGAAGAGTAGGATGTCTGGTATAAACTCCAGACTCTGCCCAACCAACAGGCCCTAATATTAAGTTTGCAGAGCAGGGAGTACACTACATAATCATTGTTTAGAGGAATATAAAGTTTTGAGAATAAGGAGTAAACTGGCAATATCTGTCAGAGGATAATTGTAAATCACTTAAAATAATTACTATGCAAAATTATTTGATAATTATTTTTGGTCGTTAAAACGGATAATTAACCCCAGATGTTGACAGCGGTAAACCCTGACAGATGGGAGGCTAAATTACAATACAGTGGTAAATTTGATAATGTGCTGATATCTAATTATCTCTGAGACGATTATCTCCGATAACTTAAATTAATGTAGAGCAACCACATAGTTATATTAAAGGAATAAAAAATATTTTTATTATCAAATGTATAAACTCACAAATATTTATAATAAGCAAAAGTTGAAGCGTGGTAAAGAATCTGTAAGTGTTTCGTTGAAGCTTTAAAATCATAATTGCAGTACCAAACAAGCAAACGTCAAACCCAAATAAGCAAATATTTCTAACATCCAGAATCTGCAGATATCCAGATTCAAACGAAATTGAACAGGAAAAGATGAGATGCAACCTCCGGTTAAATTTGATCACCAAATCAGCAGTAATGGTGCGTAAGCTTTCTGTTCCGAAAGGCTGACACATCTAAAACGAAACTGAGCAGTCTGTCAACCAAATCGGTCCATGCTCACAAATTGATTCAGTTTTATTCCTCTCTAAATCTGATCGCTTGATGCCAGTCACAATGCCACCCTTAGGTTAAATTTTCGCGAAAATCCACTAACAAGCTTGTATACATAATCTTGCAGACAAACAGAAAAAAAAACAAACCGAATAAGAAACCCGTAACCTTCCACCAGTAGATAATCAAAAATAAACATTTAAACCGTAACAACAACGAAAATTAAATAAATTAGAGTTTTAATATAAAAACGAACTATCTTATACCTTCATTCTAGGAAACAGGAAACAGAAAACAGAAAACGAAACAATGAACTTCAAGAGTACAAGCACGATCGGACAATTCTTTCCTTTTCTAGCGCAGTGACCGTTCACACTGTCTCTCTTCAATATCTAAGTTTCCCTGCCCTACATCTCTCTCTCTCTCTCTCTCTCTCTCTCTCTCTCTCTCTCTGCTCGATCTACCTTTCCAAGCCATCTACCCATTACAACGTAAAACCAAGAATTGCACGAGGATCACTTCACAGCTTATCCACACGAATTCCAGAATTGCAAAATATACATTTATGGAAATAAAGTGGCTGAGTACATCTACAGCACCCTGTGATAATCTTTAATTTACTGGAAATTTAACTCAAGTTTAGCACAAGAAGTAGACTTTTTTTTTTTTTTTTTTTTTTTTTTAAAGGTGTTTAATCAGAAAATCTCTGGATTTTTTTATAAGTTAAGTGCTGGAATTTATGCCAAAATTTTCAGTTTCTAAAGTTTTAAGAAAAACGATTCAAATACTTTTGGTGACTTTCATTATACTGATGTTAATCATAACTTTAAGTATGTTTTAAGAAAATTAATTTAAAGACACTTGTTTTAGTGAAGATTCACAGCAGCATACTAACCTTATAAGACTGGAGTTTATGAATACCCAATTTTCACTCTTTTTTTCACTTTCTGAACCTTTCAACGATTTTCATAGGGCCACTGAGACATCTTTATTAATCATTCTATGAAAAGACAAACGTACCGACAAGAAGAACAGAGAAACACAAAATACTGAGCCCTGAGAACATCAGATGGTATTTTCCAAAACGTCAGCGATAAATAACCGAAGCAAAGAGGATAATAAATAATAAGTATTACGGGGTCCAGGCTGAAATATCTCGGTTCCTGCCTTTTAAAGTTAAGCATAGATCGTGACGCAGCAAATCACCTGCAAACATCTAACAGCCTAACAATCATGGCGATCTTTTCCTCTTATTCCTTTCACTTTTCCATTTTATTCCATATCAGTGTTACAAAACACTTCCCGAACGCGTCCTCGATTCTTCCGAGAGATAGACGCTCTGGAACCCAGAAAGACGGAATTTATCGGTTCTGTCTCTCTTTCTCTTTAGGTGGAGCGGGGGGGCGCGTTGTGGGGGGGGGGGGGATATCTCCCAACCCAACCCCACAATCATGACGGTAGTCCGGTGAACAGCTACCTTCTTTAAGCGTAATATTTCCCCCTCCATCAGACGATGATAACCCCTCGATCCCAATTACAGGCCAGATGGAGATTCCCCTCCTCTTTTATTTCGCCCTATTTGGCGACGCTTCTTCCAAGGAGCGGGCTGTCCTGAAGGGACTCCGTGTCGGTAACTCGGCGCTATCTTATTTAGGTCATAAATCCACGGGAGAACAATAAAGAAGGAGAGATTTGGACCTTCTCCCCAAAAGGTAAAACGAAACTCCGATCCCCAAGGTTAGATGCGTTGGAACCAGAACAGTCGTCCACGAAAAGATCGGCTGGCGGATGGATACCCGGTGGTTATTTCGAGAGATGATTGGGACTTTTATCTCTTGAGGACTCGGCAATCAAGGACACTCCTAGGAAGCAAAAGGACTTGGACTAACATTTGCTAAAGCATAATAACAACACTAGAAAGAGGAACATTAAACGGAGGTTCTTCACTTTGTATTTATAGAACATTCAGAAGTGCTATCACCTTCCCGCCCCCCAACCCCCCACAGGGGCGTCTCGCTTTACATCACGCTTTAATGCGTCGTTTATCTCGATGGAAAAAAAATCACATGATCGCCTCTCCTCTCTGCATAATGAGGAGCTCAAGGTAGGAAGATCTCATTTTTATGAGAGTTATACATGGCATTAGATCTGCAACTATGGGGAACAGACTGAAAAGGCAGATGGTAAGAGACAATTGATTGATTTACACTGATAACTGGCTTCACAAACAATAAAAAATAAAAATAAAAAAAGTAGTTCAGAGTAAAAGACAAAGGATAAACGAGAAATGGAACAAGTAGGATGGTAACCGGGAGAAAAATTAAAAGAATACAAACCATGTGAAACAAACAGAATCTCATGTGCTTTCATCCACCTGAACCATTCAAGTAAATGAGAATAAAATAAGGAAAGACAAAACGATTAGAGCACAATCTTTCAGATGGATAATTATTCTAAATTAGCATTATGTGTAAAAAGCGAAAAAGGTCAAAAGTTTGTTGAATGTGCTGCCACATCATAGCCAAAATGTGTGGAAATACAAAAATATATACTTAGAAAATACAGACAATAAAAGCAAACAACCGAAGAGAAACAAACCTATGAAAAAAGGATGAATATGAAGCTCAGTGCAAAGCTGAACGTGTTCATCTCTCTCTCTCTCTCTCTCTCTCTCTCTCTCTCTCTCTCTCTCTCTCTCCATTTGAAGACTCCGATTTAAGCGCTTATTAAATGCAGAACATTTCCTTCTTGGAACGAATAGTTGAGGATCCGAATACCTACTTGTTCTTACCAAAGGCGAGGAGTCTACACATGTAGCGGAAGTGTCTTTTGATTCGAATGTTTCATGTTTTATTTAACATTCAAGCTGTGATAATCACCAAGTTGTCTACAACCTTAGGATTCTAAAATCAAACTGTCTAATATAGGATGGTAGTCTGTTCTGCAGAAAAGTAAATCTAATGATATCTGAACTTAAAATTGGAACCCGAAATAAATGGCGTGGTTGTTGAACGTTTTCAATCTATACTATGTTTTTTTTTATCTGTCCATCCGCCTGTGGTGTTTTCACATGGTAACACTGCTTCCCGGGCTTTAAATGGTTACGCTATGTGTAAGTTTTAGGTAAATAAAAGGATATTTGGGTGTACATTTGCAACTGAAAAGCGTTTTAATAATTTACTGTATGCGAATTACACCGTTAATATTCGAAATAGGATATTATAATTGTTGAATGTAAGCTGAATGTGACTATCTAAAGCCCCGGACGCAGTGTTACCATACACAAACACCACAGGGGGCTGGACAGATGGAAAAAAACCGAGTATAGCACCATAGGCGCGTAAGGTTTCTTGCGCTCTCACACACAACCAGTCAAAACTGCCAGCACGTCTTATATACTTACTTCTCATAATATATTCAAACTAAATATCGCAGGGAAAAGAAGTGAGACTTTACTCAAAACATCATATACGATAAATAAGTAAGTCTACTTATGCGAAACTTATAAGAAACAAAGACTTGACCTAGAAAATTCCACAAAAAATGCGTAATCAATAAGTAAAAGAACAAAAATTTTCACATATACAAAGGCGCTAGAGAGAGAGAGAGAGAGAGAGAGAGAGAGAGAGAGAGAGATAATGAGAAAATTTATTAGCGATAAGGACGAGCCGGGTGTGATCAGGACAAAAGCGTGAGCCTTCTTGAAAAATCGTTGGACGCTGCCCAGGAGCTATCACCTGTTACGATCTTATGCCCATTTGAACCCGTCGTCCCCCATTTAATCTATAATTCATTTGAGGAATATAAGAGGTGGCCGACTTTATCGTAATTGTAATATTACTTGTAGTTATCTTCTACACTTGCTATTTTTGGGGGGTAGGGGGAGGGGGTAACAGGGACTTCTACTGCACATGATCTGAGTGGATATTTAATTTTTGCAGTCGATGTTTCAGAGATGCATATCTCTAACAATTGTACTTTTCGTTGAAGATTTAATGATGGATATATCATAATGGTCAGATTTTTCTTCAATCCTCCCTATTTTCTTATTTCTGCACTCTCTCTCTCTTTCTCTCTCCGCTATAAAGAAAGACTTAACATCAATGCCTCTCTCTCTCTCTCTCTCTCTCTCCGCTATAAACTTACAATGCATATCAGTTTTTCCTTCGTAGTACCTCCCCCTTTCCTTAATTTTTCTCCACTCGCTCCCCACACAACTCTCTCTGTCTCTCTCTCTCTCTCTCTCTCTCTCTCTCTCTCTCTCTCTCTCTCTCTCTCTCCATTCTATCGATACCACAAAGCAGTTACTAGCATTTAGCCCCCTAAAGTAGTAGTAGCAGCAGCAGCAGCCGCAGCATCATGATGATGACGCTGGTTCTCATCTCGCAGCGATCTTACCTCGGGAGAATCGAACGCACCTGCTGCCGTCTTACCTGCTCCTTCATTATTGCTGAGCCGGATATATTGCAATGCGCTCCTTTGCTTCATTAATTTGCTGATGCAGGCAAAAGAACCTTAAGCCCTGCAATTCACAGATTAGTCTGAGCATTTTGAATAGGAGCCATTAACGTGGTGGTGGGGGATAAAGATGAAGAAGAGAAGAAGTAGGAGAGGACAACGAAAAGGAGTTTAAGAAGGATAAAAGATAAAGAAAGGTCAGGATGGAAAGACAGGTGGGGAAAAAGAGGATAGTAAGGACAAAGGAATCATGATAACAAGATGGTGGTGATGATGATAATGATACGGAAATGACAAGGCAGCATTGAAAAAGATGAAGAAAGAAAGCTAAATAATAAAAAGAGAGGTGAATACAAGAATAAAACAAAACTTAAAGAATAACATTGCCAATATGATAGAATAAACAGGTGGGAGCAAAGGAGAGAGGAATACGGACAGATGAGAAGAGACAAATGAACAGGAGGGATAAGACGCGCAAGACAAGCCTGAGAAGATAAGAAAGGTGGGAGGGCAGGTGAAGAGGACGGGTATAAACGAGACCCAGGGTATTTGGGTATTGGTGGGGTAAGGAAGATGTGGGGAGGGAGAGGGGGGGAGGGGGTTAAGCTATAGTTGCCAGAGAGTGGTCGCGTTCGAACGCTCTTTTAAGGAAGCATCGATACCAGATAACGCGAATATGACTGCAAGCGCTTCAAGAGCGATTACGGGGGATTTCTCGTATTCATTGAAAGATTCAAGATATTACCACCGCGTTTCGCTCCTCCATTTTTCTTTTGGGGCGAGGGGGTGGGTGTGGGGGCGGGGGATAGAATAGAATATACAATTTAAGCCTAAGGCCAGTTGCTGCGACCTATGAGGTCATTCAGCACTGAAAGGAATATTGAGAGTAATAGGTTGGAGAGGTGTAATAGGAGGAAAACCTTGCAGTTTTACTATGAATTAATTATAAGAAGAGGATGGAAAGTAACATGGAAGAAAAAGAATAAAGAATGTGGACGAAAGTACGGTAAAAAAAATCAAAGGGGCAAAGGGATGCTGCCGAGAACCTTGAGTAATGCCTACTGAAGTGTACTGACGGCACTAACCCCCTACGAGGGGTGGGGGGTTGGAAGATGGCAAGAAACACCAGACGATATTATTTCCTTTACCATCATCCCATTGTCTCGGGCAACGCTTTTCCTTTAGCGAAGGATCCCAGACAAGGCAATGGGATGTAGATATCACAAACACCTGTTTCGCCTTTGCAAACACGCACGTATCTCCGCTTGAGCCGCGTAAGTGTCACCCGGACTCACTTGGACTTCCTTCAAGATTAAACACTCGCTGGCTGCGCTGCATTGAAATCTCTCCACGCACCTCATACTGACACTGCAATGCACTCGCAAGGAAAAGAAAACTCTGGTGCATTTGAAATTCTTATATTATAAAATCTATGGAAGATTTATCTGCGTTTATTTGGAAGCTGCATACTTATAACTTTAACTAAAACAACACCGTCATTCATATTATCACCATTATAATATTCTGATGTGCGTTCTACATTGGAGAGAGAGAGAGAGAGAGAGAGAGAGAGAGAGAGAGAGAGAGAGATCTGTCCCAAGCACAATCAGTAACGAGCTCATATCGCTTTAAACATGACTGAATTAATGAGAAGAAGAGAAAATTATTTATTCAAAATGTGAGGAATACTTTAATTGTGGATGCACCGTTGAAAACCATGCAACCGCTTCACCGCCCAAAGAGGTCAGATGGTCAAAAGAGAAGTAAGGCTGGCGACTTGAATACGGAATAAGAATGAAAGTTTTCTTGCTAAAAATTCTAAGAGTTAACGCCCCTCTCTCTCTCTCTCTCTCTCTCTCTCTCTCTCTCTCTCTCTCTCTCTCTCTCTCTCTCTGCGGCAAAGCTTGCCTTTTCTTTGCTGTATTTTCACAGCAAATGTTTCTGATCGAGAAACGTAAACATGTGAGTATAGAGTAATATTGCTCGTAATTGTTAGCTGAATATGAACGAATATTATTAAAAACCATCATATTTCCTGAAGCCTTCTCTTTTGGTCTGAACATGACAGTAACTATCCGTACGGTCTTCAAGCACTTCAAACTGGTTTGAACATTTAACTGGAATCGCATGAAATGATTACAAGAAATTTATACGCAATTTTAAATGTTTCCTCTGTGTATCTGTGAGGCGAGATTCTATATCTATCTTCTTACTTACTACCTACTTTTCTTATTTATGCTTATTTACTTGCAAAAGAAAGCCATTGAGAGCTCAATAGAGCAGCTCAACTCTACAGAAGTCTCTTCATATCACTTTGACACTTCCATGACTGACCAATTGTAGGTCATCCGACGTTACCACTAACAAGGTCAGTGATGTCAATGATGTAACTTTATTTTAATTTAAAAACTGGAAGTAGAAAGACCTTAAATGTTTTTTTTAGAATAAATTTCCGGCTGCATTCTGATATAAACATTGTAATTATTTTTATAATTATCAAAATATTAGTTTAATGAGACCATTGAACAATTAATTTATACTCGCATGTGACTAGAAGAATATCTCTTATTTTATTATAATATAAGAAGTAAAAGGGGAAAAGCACTGCAGCTGGGGTCAGTAAAGAAGATGCAAAACACTTTTAGCATCCCCTTCAACACAGCACGTAGATCATGCTGTAAGCAGTATTCCCTATGGAATATTCAACTATCTCTACATAATATAAAGGAAGGTACATCCATATTTTGTTCCTAATGTGCAGCTTTATGTGAATGCGGTAATCTACAGATAAAAGGCTATCTCTAGACTTGGCGTCATCCAGCCAGGGACCAAACGTCTCACCACTGGCCTAATTAAGCATGCAGACTGAAGGTACTTTACCTAAAGTCTCAAGGACGTAGCGTCCTTAAGGTCGAGACAATCTCGACCCTCTCTTAAACTGCTGCCATGGCAGATCGAAACTTTTCCTCTTGTTATCTATCCTATATTAGAGTCCTTTTTGAAGGTATAGGTAATGTAACAAGGTATTTAAATATTTAAATTATGACGATTATTTCGTTTTACTTAAGAAACATGGCCCACGGCGTGACAGGATCTTTATGCAATGTGTATGGTGGGTGGAATGAGCAACAACCTATGAAATATTAAAGAATTCTTGACAACGGACTGGACCTACTAAAAAGGAAATTGTTTTTCAAAGTGGATATTTCATGAACGAGAAATCTACAAAAAAAAAAGAAAAAAAAATCAAATGACCGAAAACAGTGAAGCTAAATACAATCAGGTGGACAAAGTAAGAGCTTTATTCCTCATTAACGGGAAACCTCATCTGAATCCAATATAAACACTTGCCGAGTGATATAGCAGCCAGCAATATCTCCAAACTCAGAAGAATTATTAAGTTCCTCGTTGGACGAGTGGATATCGAGCTCGGCTACCGATCCGGTGGTCTAGCGTTCGATTCTCTGCTCGGCCAACGCGGAACCAGAAGAATTTATTTCTGGTGATAGAAATTCATTTCTCGATATCATGTGGTTCGGATCCCACAATAAGCTGTAGGTCCCGTTGCTAGGTAACCAATTGGTTACTAGCTACGTAAAAATATCTAATCCTTCGGGCCAGCCCTAGGAGAGCTGTTAATCAGGTCAGTGGTCTGGTAAAACTAAGATATACTTTCAGAAGAATATAGAAAGAGAAAGTAGTTCTCTTCTCTCTACGGCATCAATGAGCGATAAGTCGAACAACCACTACATCACTCAGTTAATAATAAAATCATTTCGACTTGCCTTGCCTGCAGTTCTCTCTTTTCATACCCTCCTACAAGTTCTGAAAGCCGAAATTGACGTTAAAAGACGTTTTGTAATTATATAAGAGAAACGATACAGACACTTCTCCACGGAAGAAATAACGATTTACTTTATTACATGGAATGATCTTCCATATTTCCCACACTCAGTGAATCCGCGTAATTGACGTATCTGATTTATATCCATTTCTAATTCAATAATCCAAAATTAAAAGGATCAAATTTAATACAGCAAATTTCTTCGAAGGGCCGGTTTTTTTTTTTATAAGAAACTAGAGTCTTCAAAGCTAAACATAAGGCAAAAAAACTAGAGCAAAAATTTATATTAGAAATTATAACAATCTTCATTTCCATATATACGAGAAAGGTTTACGCTCAACTGTGATGTAAACTCCAAATCACGAGCAATAATGTGAAAACGATAAATATTTCAAAACTAATATCCGACAATGCCTCAACAACAGAAAAAAAGTGTACTTTCGTTTCCTGATCACTTAGACATACTATTTTCTGTACTAACAATAAAATTTCCACCTCATATCGGGAACGTGTCGTGGACCGACCTATCAGGTAGGAGAAGGGTGGACCCACATGGCATGGAGTAAAAATTTTTTTACCATATTTCGCAACTTAATTCCCTCAACAACAACAACAACAACAACAACAACAACAACAATAATAATAATAATAATAATAATAATTCAAAGAAACCTCATAATCACATGAGTTAATAAAACAAAATGAAAAGTAAAACCAAAAAAATATGTCTGTTTGATCTCGTTATTTAAAATACAAAACATTTTAAATTACAAGATCAAACAGACATATTATTGTGGATTTACTTTTCCAATTTAAATAATAATAATAATAAGCTATGGAAGAAGAAACAAGTATCAGACACGGAATTACTCAACTGGTGTACGTTAAACGAGAAATGAAAGGAAATTGAACCAAACACTGTTCTTGAAGAACGAAAATTGAATAAGTCAACCCTAACATAAATGTTAAAGTAGGATCAACGAAGCAATTACGTGAAAGCAAATGAAGTTGACCAAACAGAAATAATGGAATCCATACCTGAAGTAGTAAGAAAGCAAGAGCAAGGACCGTTTAAAGCACAAGCAGGGGAATGAGTGGAAGCAATGTAGGGTAAGCAAAGTAGAAGGCAAAAAGCAATAAGAGATTCAGGAAATAAAAAAAGAGAAGTTTCAGGAGACGCTAAACTAGAAACAACTGTAAGTTGAACGCGAAGTAAGAAAGCTCAATTGCTGTGGGAGTAAGCACTGATTAACATGTAAAAGCGCATGAACCTGAAGAAGGCAACTTAATTGACAAAGGACTGAAAAAAAGAAGGAATATTGTGCAAAAACAAAAACAAAAACAAAACAAAAAACATTCAGACATGCCCAGTCTACAGTTTTTGAGTTAAACAAAATTTTGCACACAGATATAACCAGTTAAAACTCATATCGGATGATGCAATTGGAGAGAGAGAGAGAGAGAGAGAGAGAGAGAGAGAGAGAGAGAGAGAGAGAGAGAGAGAGAGGCTATCTCAGGTGTACCCTCCGCGAAAGAAAGAAAGAAAGAGAGACGCCTGACAGGCATACAAAAAGTAAGAATCAGGAAGTCAAAAGATAACTGCACGGGGAAATGAGTTTCTCTGACTAAAGGTGGCGAGGAATTCTTTGCGAAAATTCGAACACGAGTTCCAACGGCCGTGAACCTACAAGCTCAAGAAGAAGAATTCAACTCGCTTGCGCGCAAGAACAAAAGATGTCGATGAAAGCATACTAAGAGAAAAATAGTGAATGGCGGACGGAGAGATACGCAGGTACTCATTTGATGGATGAGTTTCAAGGAGTTTAAAAACGTTGGAAATAAACGTCATGAAAACTGAAGCAAAATTGAGAGAGAGAGAGAGAGAGAGAGAGAGAGAGAGAGAGAGAGAGAGAGAGAGAGAGAGTTTGGAGATATCGATATCGCCGAAGACAAAAAAAAATTAATCTAAGTCAAAGTTTCTGATGGCTAAGAAATGACACTGAATTGTCAATAACACTAACAGAAACGATGAAAAAAAAAATTAATAGCATCGTAATAATGATAATAGTAAAAAGAAGGTATTGGAATAATCAAACAAGTATATTAGTGATAAAATCTAATAAATTACAAACATGAAAAAGTGAACAAAATAAAACCAAAAACTTGAAAATATACCAGGTGTTGCCTGAACAAGGACAAAGGCAACAAACGGGTGATTCCTCTCACTTGGTACATGACACTCCTCTCTGACCTTGAATTAACTCGGGGTTGCCAATATCCGTCAACTGGCCAAATATCAACTCTACGCGCCGCAGGAAACATGTTAAGCAATTTTTCTCATTCTTATTATTATAATAACAGCGAAAAGTTTAACAATGAAGTAGAAGAGTATCAAGATTTTCATTTTTTACTTAACTAACGATGTAATTATTGCCGTTGAATTATTATTTTAGTAAGAATTATAATTCATTTTATCAGTAACACTGTATGTTCCATGAAAAAGACAGAAAACGCGGGAAAATTAAAGTAATGTATTTATTTCTTATAAATACACTAAAATTAAGTTGGCCCCTTCATTATTTTTTTTTCAAATCGGAGGGGAGAAAATTCCTTCCATTCTTATCGATCGATGATCGTTAGGAAACTGGTGAATGGACACTGGTCAAGTATTCACTAACCTCATAAAAGTTCTCAATAGATTCCTTCAATTCTTCATTCATATCATACAGTCTATTTCTGGAATTTTTCCTTATCTCCCTACGGAGATTTTACGCTGCCCTGCAGATCTTTGGTTGTCACTGACCGAGGATACTACCTGCCTCATTTTTAATAAATTCTTCGTTGGAGGATTGGGCATTTTTATGCGCAGGGTTCTTAAATGCAAAAAAAAAAAAAAAAAAAATCGTCTAGACCAGTGTATCGAAATAATTATTCCCCCAACCGCCGGGAACACAAGAATTTTATATAAATATGTTTTCAGCCGATTGATATGTTTGTGTAATCTGGCGTCAAACGAATATGGTTAGCCTTACCTTACCGCTTTCATGACAATTGTGGGCCTGCATCTTATGCACTCTAAAACCAAGAGATTAATGATGAAAAAAATTTTTTTTTATACATTTGAAATACCTTTCCAAACGGCTGAGTTATTCAGAGACAGCAAGGGTGGGCTTGCCTCCCCTCCGAAAGGTCACGGCTGACAACGGTTGTCCGACTGAAAGCGGGTCACAATGTTTATTGATCACTAGGCCTTTCTGGCAGTCATATCAAATTTAGAGACAAAGAGTTGTCCTTGGTGAAGTCTGGGTTATTTAGAGATGGAGGGAAGGGGGGAGGAGAGGAGAAAATGTCGCTTCCCTGTGCATGAAATGTTGAAAACAGATTGCTCCATATCGACGTCAGTATGAGACCGATTGGTAAGAATGCCAATAGCTCTTTAGAATTTTCGGTTTCGGATGAAATTCAACTTTTGCCTCTGTCGAATTTTTTCGGGCACATTTTCACGTGTGTCGGAAACAGCTCCAAAACCCAGTCTTTATTTACAAAAATAAGTAAATAAATAAATAAATAGAAAGTGGAATAAATTGTTGCTTATTAGATACTCGTTTCAGTTTTTCGCCACAAGAATGGCAGTTGAATTCCGGGATACAGCTGTTGCTGATTCAATATTTATGGGCATGTTCTGAAATGATAGTTTTACTCCTTGTTGTACTAGTAACTAATCACAGGGCTCAATTTTTACTTATTTGGGGAGTAAACCTACAAACTGCTTTGTTTTTGTTGTTGTTGTTGTTTTTATGTTGTTCTTGTTCTTGTTTTTATTATTATTGTTGTTGTTATTGGGGGGTAGGAAAGCCTACAATGGCCTGAAAAAGGTGTTAAAGATGCAAGAATTTTAGGATAGGATATTTGTGATATGTTTATTAGAATGAAAATGTAAAAAATAAATAATGTGCATGTTAAACAGTACAGAAGAATTATTTCTAATGAAATATAGTGTATTTTTTATTTTCGTCGGTGAAACAACGGGCTATTTAGGCGTAGATTTTAGCACATTTTAATTTGTTTGATGTACTGAATTTAGAGGCTATATTTCTGTCCAATTATTTTGAGTTTCCAGTTATAACAGAGAATATAAGAACGTGTTTAATTTGTGCCCTTTATATTTGATCCTTGTTGTTAGTATGAGTAGTACTAATTGTAAGTATTAATTACGAAGACCCCTTCACGCTAAGTTAGGAATATAGTAATGTCTGCAACTTATGCGCAGGGAAAAACCTTGCATGCGTCCCGAGTAAGCTGGAGGTCGGATCACGCCTTGTTAGAAGTGATCTATACGATTCCGTTCTACTGATCTATAGTTTGGTCTCCTAAGAGCGTTTTATGTTGACACATAAAGTCCTTGCTTTCAAGTTGGCAAATATTAGATTTCCCCAGAGTCATTATATCTTATTTAATTCTCGAATTGAGTATATATGTTAAGGGGTCTACACTTGGGTTGGATGACGGAACGTGTAAAACGTGAAGTTTAAAACCCGCAAACTATTGCCATTAGACAGAGAAAATAAACACCCAAAAAACACTTTCCGTTTAATGATATATTACTAAAAATCGTAAAAGATCTTTGAAGCATGCTGTATGCCATGGGGTTACAAGGAGGCGTGAAACTCAAGGACGACAGAAACATGATACAAAACAATTTTTCAATGTTATTTTTCTGTGTTCTGTGCCTCAGGTTCCTATCGCCTAAAAAACAGAAGTCTATGATTTCTCTCATCACTTTTGTGTTTCCTACAAAACAACAAAACGGTCAACTGGTTCAGACATTACCCTCGTGACTGATTTTTGATTTTAAGAATCGATTAAAAGTTGAAACAGTAAAGATGATGATGACAAAACGAAGACAAGCAGATGACACGGAGAGGCATGACGCAATACATCTAGAAATTTCCGACGAGCGTAAATGTTTAGCATATATATGTATGAGGGTCTGTTTGCATGCATGCATACAGTCTGCCTATATGGACTGGGATCGTAAATAACAACAAGCGGTCATACAGGATTTGCTTGTACTCTGTGCCTAAATGACATCTGAAATTCATTACTGAAAATAAAAATTAATGCACAGAAGTCGGTGGAAAAAAAACAAATAAAAGTTTTATTTCTTCAGTTTTGGGCCTCATATTGGGAACTTCTGTGAATAGACTGTTAGTATAATTTTTTATCCATTTAACTTGGCTACAAAAGTGTATCTTTTGAATTCCCGGTTCCTGATTCATCATGCATCCACGGTATTTTTATTAGAATTTTTTAAATATATTATTTCATACATCTATATCACGGCATACGTCTATATATTATATATCTATATAATATATACTATATACATTATATATATATAATATATTAATACATATACATATGCCATAGAATTATATGTATGAATAGATTTGTTGTCACGTGCTTACTAAATAAAACTTTTTTACAGTATTGTCGCCCCGCAACACCCCCATACACACATGCATAGATATACTTCTGTATATGTCAATACACTTTACCGCAAAGCAAAACATGAAATAGGAATTGAGCAATTATAAGAAAAACTATCCACCTTCCTCCATTACCATATAGTAATAAGAGCACTTCTACCCATTGTGTCTCCGTCCTTTCAGGCCGAAATATCTTGAACCCCTACAATAATTAAACAAAAAAGAGGAATACGCATTGAAAATATAATAATAATATAATAATAATAATAATAATAATTAATTTCAGCGAGGTCTTGACTCATCTAGGTGTAGCAGCCCTTCGCTTTAAGCTCGCAAAATTGTACTAACTCACAAGTGAGCAACTTCGTGCATCGCCTGAATGGGTCTTTTAAAACTTTCGCATTCTAAATCTCTCTCTCTCATTTCTTGTCTTTTCTTCGCGAATGCAACACAAAACGCGAATGAACATTTTTGAGTTTCTCTGAAATGAAAGGACAGGCGAGATTTTTTTTTTTACCGTATGATGTTTTATCATTGATAAAAATATATATTCATTCTTTGTCTAAAACAAATTACTTTTGATACTTCTTTTTGCGGGGTTTTAGGATTACTTGTACCCATAACGAAGGAGAATATTTACTGCCGATATTCGTGAAACAAATACATAAACTCAAAAAAGAATTTTAAAAAAATATTATAATTCTTTAAAGGTTCCTAAAACCCTCCATGATTAACTCCAAAACGGAATAATTCAAAATACATTATCAAGTGAAATAAAACCTACTCTGTCTCCGCATTCCTCTCGTGCCGAGGCCGAGAGCAAAGTGGTTTTACGGATCCCGAAGATAACATCAGTGTCGTTTCCTAAAAGTTCGTTCTGCCGTCCCGCAGGGGGATTGTCACATGACACCCGACACCGTTTCTTTCCTAACCAGATAAAGTCGACCAAATAAAATTGTTATCAAAAAGAGCGCGGTACTCATAAAGGGTTTCCAGTAGTCTTTCGTAGAGACGAAGGTTATAAAATCTATTCATTCAACTAAAAACACAATTATTACTATAGAGAGCTCTCAATCTCTCACAAGGAGAAAGACAACAAAATCCAGTACCTAATAATAAAATCGATTTTGAGGACAATTTAAAATTTTTTAACACTTTTAAGTGCAAGGATCGTACTTCATTCGCTAACTCACAATCAAAGGAATAAATCTAATTTCAAGGTGAGAGGACAGATAAGCAGAAGACAATGTTAGTGTGAGCACAATTTTTATTCATTTTTCTAAATTTATTACTCAGTGTAAGTTCATTGGAATTATATATATATAATATATATATATATATATATATGTGTGTGTGTGTGTGTGTGTGTGTGTGTGTGTGTGTGTGTGTGTGTGTATGTATATATATATATATATATACTATATATATATATATATTATATATATATTATATATATATATATATATATATAAGATTTATTCAGAATTCCAATGCACTTTTACCGAGCAATAATTTAGAAAACAATTACATATCTATATAATATATATATGTATATATATATATATATAGATAGAAAGACAGATAGATAGATAGACATAGTTGGATAGATAGATAGATAGACCTTCCAATTCTCCATTAAATTTTAGGGAATTACTTTTCAACCAAGCTGACAAGGAGAACAAGAGAGAGAGAGAGAGAGAGAGAGAGAGAGAGAGAGAGAGAGAGAGAGAGAGAGAGAGAGAGTTGTAAACTTCCAGTCACGAAAATCCACAATTACTAAAGGCATACGTAGGTTGATCACTCAGCAAGCTGCGAGATACTCCGGTCTTATGACAAATCGATCATGACTATTTTATCCTTGCTGTTAAGGAATTTCGTCTAGGTTCCTTCTCTCCTAACTCCCTTTCCTCGATCCTTAGGGATCAGTTGCAACTCCCTTACTATCCTGATATTATGAGAGAGAGAGAGAGAGAGAGAGAGAGAGAGAGAGGAGAGAGAGAGAGAGAGAGAGAGATTCGAAGCGCCACATCTGCTATTACTGATGTCTAAAACCAACTTTCCTTTCAGGAGTTTAGTTTTCAGCCGGAGATACGGTCGGAGGCTGTCGTCTGTTGAAAGTCACGGAAATTCCAATATTCAGATGAAATGTTTGTTGGCAGATGGAGCTGGTGACCGTGTCTTCTCTGATGGTGATTAACTGCCAAGTTTTTTAATACGGAATACATGTATCAAGAGAGGAGGAACTCTAAAAACTAAATGAATGATTTTGATTAATCTTTCCAACTGCCGCATGATTTTTGATTTTTGCTTACTGATATCTGTTATAATCTTAAAAAAAAAATGATACAATTCACTAAACGCATTTCACTGTCCTCTATATGATTCTCGCAAAATTTAAAGCATGGGTTTCAGTAGAAGTTTATAAAAACGATTTAACGTCAGTAGCAGTGGTGGTACTCGCATTATAATGAAATAAATTATATTTACTAGCTAATACAAATATAAATTGCAAAATCTCATCGATGCTAAATGATATACTTGCTTAGAGCATTTCTACAATACTTAATACAAACAGCGTGGACTTAACGGCTCTAAGCTAGTCCAGGTTTTGTTTTTGTTTTTTTACAAAGTAGCTTGGAGGTTGTTTCGATTGGTTGTTACAAGTCTAGAGGTCCACTCCAGGCCTCTGATTCCCATTACCACCTCTGCATCTCTGGTCTTTGTCACATCACCTGCACTGAATTAAAAAAAAAAAAAAAAAAATTTACTATAGCAGATTCACATCACCCGTGCATCTGATGTCTAGGCCAGTCCCTTACGACGCTCCTGATTGGCTGTTGATAAGCCAATCACAGGGCTGGAAACTCTCAGTCTCTCGAGGGAGTTCACGTAGGCAGGATGTATGTTCCACCCCTCCTTTCAAAAGTATCTCTCAGGAGATCTCGGAATACAGATGCTGCCTATGTGAACTCTCGAGAGAGACTGAGAGTTTCCAGCCCTGTGATTGGCTTATCAACAGCCAATCAGGAGCGTCGTAAGGGACTGGCCTATAGACATCCGATGCACCGTTGATGTGAATCTACTATAGTATTAGTACTTAGGGAAAGTCAGGATCTACCATGGGTTCTTGGCAATTTCTATGCAAGAACATTCAGGATGTCATAAGGAAAATTGTAAGCTTTCCCATAAAGAGACAATTTGGATGACAACAGATAATGGAATAGAGCAGAATTACCTAGATCAGCTGACAGAGACGACGCCAACTTTGTTTTTGTTTTCTTTTGTTTTTCTTGATAAACAAATACATTCATAAGTAATTTTAAAAACAGTTGCTGTATAAAGAGCTTGGAATCAAGTTCTGGAGAAATTGCGTGTGTATAACTGCATATGTGCGCGAGCACGTGTGCGTTTTCAAGCCTTTATTTGTACGTATATAATTTTGGGCGCCAATGCCACTTTCTAAACTCCTTTGTTTATCTACCATAGTTAACGAACCAACAGCAATAAGCTGCACACGAAGGCCCATTCATCCCTTTACTTTAGCAACCTCCCCGGTTTTCAGGATCCTGTGCTGTTGTTCTCCTGAATTTCACATTCCCAGCTCAGGTGAAAAAATGTATAGTTCGCCGTCACTCAATATCAGGTTCACGTTCCAATTAATTCTCAGAACCGCGAAGCAAATGGAGTAAGTCAGTAATGAATAACAACATATCGCAATTCTGGATTCAGCTCATCCATTACACGTAATTTGATATCTATCAGTTGCGGATGATTAAAGATCGCCTGCAGTCTACAGAGAGAGAGAGAGAGAGAGAGAGAGAGAGAGAGAGAGAGAGAGAGAGAGAGAGACTTCTGTTTTGAACAATCAGTTCATCATCATCTGCTAAACCATATGAACACAGGGAAAGCTACCGATAAACGCCAGACAATTTAGTATGAAGCAAGGCTTTACAACAGCCATAAAACCAGTCTTATCAAACCATGAGGAAGAAGAAGAAGAAGAAGAAGAAGAAGAAGAAGAAGAACAGGAGGAGGCGTAAACAATGAAGAAAATATATAATAGGCGTTAGCAATCTGTATGTACTGGGTTTTAGCCAACGCTTTCTCTCCGCGTAACTAGCCAAATGATCTGATACCCACCGAGGACGGATTTGCTCTGGGCATGGGTACGATGTTGATAAAGTCATAAAACTAATGTTATTTGACGACCCACGATGACCCCCACGATTAACATTAGCGCGATTGTTTTTTCTTATCCGGAGGTGTTCGGGCGAATCACGACCCTTTGTGAGTCTTCGGCTTTACATGGGATGAACCGCAGAGATCAATACTAATAAAGTGTTCGATGCTCAGGTGTTCGGAGGAGAGGGAAATTAGGATGCTTATCCGGCATATATGGCCCTGGAGGAAGTTCTAAATTGGGTGATGTCATTGTGGGTAGCTATTTTTTCAGCTCATTCTACTCGGGAGACTTCAAAATTTTTTTTTTTCTTGCACAACTTGAAAAGACCAGTAAAGTGCTATAACGACAATTCATATTATATATATATAATTATATATATACTATATATATATATATCTATATATGATATATATATTATTATATATATATATATATATATATATACGTATACATTCATATACATTGTATAGACATACAGAAAATTGAGCTACAAATATGGTCTGACACCGATTCACTATACCTTAAGAATAAATTGCCCCAAAAGGTAAGTTACAATTGATACGTGTTTCTGCACCGGACAGGTGTAGTGAATTCTAGTTAAACAATATTTGTGGCTTAATATTTGTGAATCTGAAAAGTCCCGCGTGAATTAGGTTCAAATGTTCATTATATATATATATATATATATATATATATATATATATATATATATATATATAGTATATATATATATATATATATATATACGTTTATAAATATTTTATGTATATTATCTATCTATCTATCTATCTATCTGTCTTTATATATATACATATAGATAGATAGATAGATAATATACGTACAATATTATATTAAACGTATATATATATATATATATATATATATATATATATATATACATAATGCCGTAAAATTCATACATTTCAAATTATTTGTAGATACAAAAGCTTCCTAAAAAACAAAACCTCGTTAGAAAATGCAGATTCATTGCAAAGCCAATTAAATTTAAAAGATATTATATCCCTCAGCAAAAAAACGGGGATATACGTTGAGAATCCCATTTAATCTCGAAACTAAATTAGGTTTGAATAATTTCAATTAGACATTTTACAGTAATTCCAATTTCAATATGCTCAGGACGGCTTATTCTGCCTGGATTATTGCAAATTATAAAAAAAGAACAGACGAGTGTTTTGGTCTGCCTATTGCTACTTTCAAACGAACATCCGCTCTTGCAGACAAACAAACAACCACCAATCATCTAAGATTATGCTAGCAGTTATAATGGACACACTGCGGAACCAATCTTCTTGTTATGTCGGGAAAATAGTGTATTAAACGGCTATCATAAATAACATGTTATTCGCCCTCAAAAGGGCTTGTTATAACCAATGCAGCTGTTATGGTCTGAATAGGTCTGGCTTCAAGCCTATATAACAAAGGCCAAGTCTCTCGACTTGATCCTAGCAACGCCCTCACATCCATCTTAGCCTATTGGCTTCGCTTCCTAATCTCTTATCCAATCCCCAGCCTCCATTCATACTCGGCCTAAACTTGCCTATACCTGCAAGCGCCTCTCCACCGCTCTCTCTCTCTCTCTCTCTCTCTCTCTCTCTCTCCAGCATTCTGAAATAATATCGATTTTGTATAGCACTATAGCGCCGTTCACTGTTTTCATACATAATGAAGGAAATGAGAAAGGAACTGAGAACTTTATGGAGCCTATTTCTGGTTTTGATGACAGGTCTTTTCTTACGTTATTTGTTTATTCTATTTTGTTTTATTTTACTATTATGTTTTATCAACACATTCTACAATCATGCTATGTTTCCTCCTCTGCCTCTTTATTTTTTTTCTTCTATATTTCTTTCTTACTTCCTTTAGTACACAAGATGACTTGTCTTCCACTCCTCTCTCCCATTTACTCCTCTCCCTGACTTCTCCTCGTCTCTCTCTTGCCTCCCTACTACTATTCCTCCTCCTCCTCCTCCTGCATTCCCATTGCGATCTCCTGGAGGAGATCTTGGCAACTTCCTTACTTCCTGGGCGAGGATCACAACAGCCTTAAACTAACTTTGCTCTCCCGTGCGCCTCTAATCCCCCGGGAGCATCTATACTTACCCGGAGGAATACTTTCCTAAGCTCCTCTATCCGCGCTCCTCCCACCAAAACCCCTTTTCCTCCCTATGTGCTGTTCAAGCGCCCCCTCCATTGCCATAAGTCTTCACCCCTCTATCACCCCATTTTACAACCAACAAATCTCCCGCTTCTTCCCCCTTTCTTCCTCTCTCTCCGTTATTCCCTCCTTTACTTGTTTAACCGCTTTTCGCCTTTTTTATTGTCGTCCTTTCTTTGTGACTAAGTTCTTTCGGCTAAAGATCGGATTCTTTGTGTTTGTTCTCCGTATTCCATAAATTGCATTGTGGCTCTCCAGTTCCCATCATACCCCGCCCCCCTCCTTTTCTCTCCATAACTAAACATTTTTCGTACTGTCCTCTTCTTCTCCTTCCACTACAATCCCTTGGCAAAAATTTAATAGCCCTGTTTGTGCAGCTGAATCGGTAAATCGAAATACACACACACACTTCAAGGTACACTGGAAGTTTTATACCTTAAACTCCAAATCTCAGGAGGGGTTGAGATTTCAGGCAATAAAATATATAAACGTCGCGGTCAGTCTATAACTTCCAGGGAAGGTCAAACTTACAGAAAACGGAGGCACACAACTGTGCCATTTGCTTTCGCTATTTGTCATACGATTTCTTGTTTCTCCGACCGACTTTTTCTTCTTAAGCCGAGGAGTACACAATAATGTTTTAAGTCTCTCTCTCTCTCTCTCTCTCTCTCTCTCTCTCTCTCTCTCTCTCTCTCTCTCTCTTATGCTTTAGGAGATTTTCCGTAACTTGGTCTTAAGCGTTATTAATGTTTCCCGAGTTAAACATTTTTAAGGGGTATTTTAACATCTTTTAGAGCTTTTATAACTCCTTAACCTCTGCAGCCTACCAGTCTCTCCTCAGATGGGTAACTACTACCAGAAGTAGGTGAGCGCTTAAATGTTAATGTAGTTGTCTACTTGCGTTTTCAAAGGACATTTCGCGGGTATGCAGATGCGTGGGAGGTTGTGTTAGTAGGTGTATGCGTTTGTGAAACACGAATTGTGTTAGTATGATGATAATACATGTTTATATGGGTGCACAAGCTGTAAGTCTAGAAATACGCATAATGTAGATTTAATCTACATTACAGAGTTCCACATACATTCTAAATAATATACATCAACCTTACCTTTATCATCAGAGTATGTCAGTCAGATATGTGCCTCTTCCACACTCAGGTATGTCCTGTGGAATAAAATCAAGGACCGTCATCATGATATAGGAATAAAAAAAACATAATGGAACTTATAAAATAAATATCAGATCACAAGTAAGATTGCATAACAGTGAAAAAATGCTAATTTTTTGCCTCTGTGGTCACGTGACGTATATCTCTATATACCAATAACCTTAAAACAAGTGTCAATTACTTGCTCTACTTGAAAAGCAATACACAAATAGGAGTTAGTAAAGTGTGAATATAAAGATATTTTACAAAAAAAGTCGATTACACTGGGGACAATACAATATAAAAATTATCTGAGGGATGTCACGTCCAGATGAAAACAATAGTAATGCATATGTTCACCTTTTTTAATTAATACTACTGTTCTTGACCGTGTCTCCTCATCTCCTTTTAATTGAAGTCCTCCCTCTCCCTTTCTCTCGCCCCTCCCTCTTCCCCCTGAGCATGCCTATATCCCCTCCCTCTCTCCTTCCCTTCACATCATTCCTCCTCGTTTAACTCCTCTCTCATCCCCTTCTGGTCGTACCTTCATTTTCTCTCGTCTTCGCATAAATCCAACTCAGAGTTGATTGCTCTTTCCCAAATACCATCTGATCGTCAACCCAATTTGAATAAATAATTAAGTAAATAAATAATTAAACGAATAAGTAAAATCTCATGCCTTCTCTGATTTACTCCTTCACAACTTGCACTAACCAAACCTTGCTCTTCCTCACCTCATCAGATCGTACCTCATTTTCTCCTCTTATCTCCCATCCCCATCTCCCCTCGGATCGCACCTCCCTCTCCCCTCTTGGATTGGCCCCTCCAAAACAACCCCCGGGCCCACGTTGTGGCGAGGTGGCACTGGATTTTGTAATATATGATATATAGAAACGAGTAGACACTGTAGCAGTAAGAAAATAAAATAAATACATAAGCTTCATATGACAAATCTAAACACATAAATATACTATATGTATAATACTAGAAATTCCAACGAATTAGAGATTGGAGATTAAAATATTCCGTAAAAAGAGATTTTATGAAATATTAAAAACTTACGTAATGTAGGAATATATTCATGGAATTACATAAATATTTTGGGATAAGACTGCTCGACTAACTAGTTCCTCCATCTTCAGCAGCAGCTCATCATAGTCAGGTAATTAATTACCAGAACTACCTGGTTCACAACATACGTCAAAAGAGCTAAAATATGTTTTAATGAATCGATCCTATACCGCTTCTGCTTCATACACACATATATATATATATATATATATATATATATATATATATATATATATACGTATATATATACATATATATATGTATATGATATATATATATGTATGTTATATATATGTATATATATGTATATATGTATATGCATATATAGGATACTATATATATATATATATATATATATATATATATATATATATATATGTGTGTGTGTGTGTGTATATATATTATATATATATATATATATATATATATATTATATAATATATATACAGACAAATATATATATATATATAGATATATATATATTATAATTATATGTGTGTGTGTGTGTGTGTGTGTGTTGTGTATGTATGTATGTATGTAATTGTAATATTAAGCTGTGTAATTTTTGTTCGTGGATTTTATTGATGCCAATATTTTGTTCACTTTTTAACAAGTTTTCATTTACTTGTTTTACCTTCAAGCATAGGGTCTTTTTGCTCCCGCCAAAGGTTGGTTGGTGTGTAATTGACACCTTGCCCATGAAGTTTGTCCTCCTTTGCATGTACGAGCACTGGTGCCACTGGACTGTTTAGCGTCTTCGTTTTCTCCCAACGAAGGTGTTTTGTGGATAGCGGGTTGTGTTTACGGAGATTGGTACCGAGATCCTTATAGGAAAGAACTCGACCGATGACGCCGACAGCGGCAGACGTTTTTGGGAAGTGTCATTGGGCGCCTTGTTGTTGGTGGCTCCTCGTGAAGATACCACGAGAAGCCATTCTGTTATCTCTGATATATCCTGAGATACATATATCTCCTGCGGGTGTCTGTGAGGACCATCCTTGCCCTCTATTGTACCGCCTCTCTGCTGCACCGCCTCTCTATCTGCTACTGTACCGCCTCTCTACCCGCTAATGTATACCACCACTCGGCTGCACCGCCTCTCTATCCACTACTGTACCGCCTCTCTGCTGCACCGCCTTCCCCCTCCCCCTCCCACCCCTGTAGATATGCCTCCCTGCCATGCCGGGTCAATCCGGCACGTTAGGAGGCCTTTTGGTCAGGAAGGAGGGTAAGCGCACCGCCATCTTGAATTGACAAGGTCTGTGCGATCGCTCTTGACACACCGATGAGTCATCACCAGGCGTCTGTACCTGGCCACAAGCACCATTCCCAGGTCTGTAATTTTGGTGTTATTTATTACTTTTTATGCAGAGTATCTAATTGCTATGTTAGATAATTATGTTTCACAGTCTTTAACAACGTCATAATCCTCTAAACCTGGATAATTTAATTAAATATGCTGCACAATGGTGGGCAATCAGTTTATTAACACATATGATTATAAAATACATTATCAGTTATTGCTGATTACTTTAAATGAAAACTCAGTACTTGAAAATTTCATATTTTGTAAACTGTTCAACCATTTATTTTTAATTTGTATTGTTGTGGGTACTTTTTCCGAGGCCATCTAATTTGCATAAATTACACAATTTAGAAGCAGATTCTCTCCTCAGATATGCATACAAGCTTACATCAAAGGCATTAAATCCATCGAGTCTACAAAGGCAAAACGTCAGCCTTGCCCTACAAGTTTCCAATGAATATGTCATAGAAGCATTTTTGACAACGGGAAAAGAACACTGTTTGTCAAATTCTGAAGAAGTAGCTAATTATATTAAAGTCATTTATCTCTGGTGGACCATAATGAATGTAAAGCATCCACATAAAGGTACTCGGCTTCACAATAAATATGCTACTCCACTAATAACGTATATTGTAAATGACTAGAAGTATATTTTCCTACAGAAATTCCATTTCTGGTTAGATCTCTGGTATAGCATTACTAAAACTGGTGGAAAGCTGAGTAGGGAAACATTCTCTGCCTTAAAACACACAACTAGTGCAATTATAGAAAAAACAAAATACTGTGTAGAAAAATTGAAAATGAAATATGTCTTACCAGGAAAATTTCAAACCGATCAACTTGAAAATAGATTTGGTAAATATCGTCGACTTG